>NC_091833.1:57988960-58291625 GCF_037783145.1 Equus przewalskii
CCCCCGGTACATAGTTGTATATTCTTCTTTGTGGGTCCTTCTAGTTGTGGCATGTGGGACGCTGCCTCAGCGTGGTTTGATGAGCAGTGCCATGTCCGCGCCCAGGATTCAAACCAACGAAACACTGGGCCGCCTGCAGCGGAGCACGCGAACTTAACCACTCAGCCACGGGGCCAGCCCCAATCCAAGCTCATTTTTGAGAACAAGTCAAAGGCACAGGACAAACACATGCGGGTGGCCGTCCCCACCCTTCCAGAGCACTCTTTTGAAGCCCACCTTGGCCCACCCCTCCTTCTCCCCCATCACCCCGCTGTGGATTCACAGCAAAGCCCACCAGCCAAGTGCATGCCATGAGAGCTGCTGCTGCTGCTGTTACTCATTTATTTATTTATTACCCGTTTCTCTCACTAGAATATAAATTCCACAGGAGCAGGAATTTCACCTCACTCTTTCACATGTACCCCAGTGCCTAGACAATGCCTGGCACCCTGGTGACACTCAATACACATTTCTAGAAGGAATGAATAAACACAGACTGTCCTACTATAAGCAATGCTCTCTTTGGGCAGTGTTTGCTAATTTTGCTTTTTTGTCCTTTACTCAGACTTAGATTTTAGTCAAGTTATCTTGAGTATTTTTCCTTCACCTCACATTAGATAATTCCCGGGTTTTCTTGTAGCTCTGAGTAGAAACTTTTACGACAACTTCTGACACCAATGCAGACTCTAAGAAAACTGCTTCTTCCTGTACTGTGTCTGCCTCTCACTTTCATTAGCTGCAGTAATATTCTAATCACTCTGTGCTGCAGTCTCAGAGAAAGGAGGAAGGAGAGCTCCAAAAAACAGTTGTTCTTCTCTTCTTTATGGAAAAGCACTTGAGATCAAAAGTGCCGTAAAATAAACTCTCAATGGCACACACACACACATACACACAAACTCCAACCTTCTCAAACGTTCTGAAAAAGGTAAAGGTATGTCTGGGAATGTGTGAGCAGGAGAGCCCAGTGCAATCTCATAGGGCTCCCAGGCCTGATTTCATAGACAATGCTTGGGCAGAATCAAAAATGGAACAGCTTGTGGGAAGGTAGAAAGGTTTCCAGAGATACGGGATGAGTGACAGGAAATACATCAATCAACACACTTAATACACAGGTAGGTTGGAAACAATTGGTGGTTGTACTCAGTTTCCCAATGGAATCTTGGGCAACTCAATTAACCTCTTTCTGCCACACTCTCATCACTTATAAATAGAGTACAACAATCTGCCTAGCTGAGATTGCACAGGGATTTGGTAATAAATGTGAGTAGACAGCTATATGTATGATACTTAATAATATTATGTTAACTAGCATAAAACCATGGGGCTCCAGGAGACTCAGGAGGTCAACCTAGTCCTCTCACATGGGACCACAAATTAAACCATTCCAGAGGGATTAGATTTTAATCCTTTTTAAAAGGTGTCTGTATAAAGGATTTCCCACAAAACTCCCCTTTGTCAAGGACGCTTTCTTAAATTTAAGACGCCCCAATCCACAGCATTAGTATGCTGTGCTTTTGTCCCTTCAGCGACCACAATACAGCAGCATCCTGGTTTAGAGCAGGGATACTGGAGTCAGGCTGACTTAGGTTCCCATTGGACTCTACACTGTGCTGCCTACATGCCTTTGAGCTAGTTCCAGCCTTAACTTCCTCAAGCCTCAGTTTATTCTCCTCTAAAAGAGTTGTCCCACTGACCCCATAAGGTTACTATCAGGACTAAGTGGAAAAACAAGTAAGGCACTTCTAAGTGTCTGATTCACGATGTGGACCAAATAAACTGTAATGTTATTTTCTAGCTGAATAACTCTGGTCACTCTAGTTTTTATTTACAACTTAACTTTAAAAATGTTAATCAATTTTTATTTCTCCTTTCTGATCTCTCTCCAAATTCCCTATTTTTCATTTTTAATATAGTGCTCAAAATTTTAGGAAGATGCTAGCTACTCTGAGTAGCCTGGGAAGATTTCTGCTTGATTTCTCCCGGGACCAGAGGGGAAGGCTGCATGGTATGTGCCTTGGGAAGGCACTGGGGTTCTTAGAAACAAAGATTCCCATATTCCATAAGTGGTTGTGGAAACACAGACATGAGAGTTTAAGGGACTAGAGAGAGTTTGGGCAATGCACATATGGGGGAAACCAGGATGTCTGGAGAGTAGAGACCTTTCCTCCAATTTCTAGGCACCATGTAAACCCCCTGAGCCTGGTGCATCCCAGGGAGCAGGGGGTTACCCCTATAACGTTCCTGAACACCTGACTATACGGACAGAGATTTATGCCAATAGAGCACGGGGGCTTTCCAATTTACCAAGCAGTTTCACACTCCTAACTTCCTTTGAGCATGGCAGAAAGCCTGTGTGAAAGATAACTATCCCTATTCTAATGCTGTGAATGCAAAGGCTCAGAGAGCTTAAGTGTGGCCTGGGGTCTCTGTATTCCAATTCTGCATCCTTCCTACTATGCCGTATGACTCACTGTGTCAAAGATCTTTTAACCTAACCTTGAAATCCAGCATTTCCATGTGAGGGTATGTTACAATGTAAAATTGAAGCCATTCTAATAAGAGGGCTTGTAGGAAACAAAATTGAATCCACAGCATGCTTACAGTTATATTGCAAAAATAAAAACTCAAGGCTATGCATAGGAAAAAAGACTCAGATATATTATTGCAAAATGATAAAAGCAATTGGGTTTAGGAGATAGATGATGGGTGGATTATCTTTCTACTTTTTCTACATTCAAAATTTCCTTTAATGAAATTTTATATGTTTACAATGAAAAAACAAGCAATGAAATTTGTTTTTAAGTAGCTTGAAAGTCAAATAATTCATCCAAAAGCAAGGCAGATTCTTGCAGATGCAGAGAGGAGCCTCCCCTACTCCCAAGAAACTGTATATATCTCCCCTTCATCTCCTCAACCACTCATAGATGACCCGGCTAGTGAGTCAAATTATTCGGGATGGCATCAATCCTCTGTAGATGATATGCCAAGGCAATGGCAGGAATCACTTCTAAATTTTGACAGAAGACCAGATTTTGCCCTAAAGGGACCAATTTATATTCAGAGTAGCAAATTAGAAGAAATAATAAACGGAATTCTCCAACAGGTTCTGGGTCTTTCTTAGCTACTCATACTGTCTCTGAAAGAATCCCTGTCTGGAACTTCTGAGAGTGTAACTTTGGAGACAGTGGAGTAAACAGAACTAGCTCTTTAAGAGTATCTATTATTCACAAAGGGAAGGAGGACATCAGTGGGGGATGCTCTTTTGCATGTCAGTCTTCCGCTCCATCCACAGGCATCCTGGAACCATTCTTATGTGAAAATCAAGGTCTTCTGGCCTTGGTCCCACTTCACAGCATCTCTCAAGAGGTAAGCCCAGAAGCTACCTAATGTTTCCTCAAATCAGGCTTACTCACCTTCACACAGCCCAGTGTTCTCCAAGTAAAACTGGGCTCTACACTGGGATAGACACTCGCCAGAGGTGAGGTTTGCCCCAGGCACCTGCTTGACTTGCAGTCCTTCTTCTGGCTTCTTACACTGGGTACAGTGAGAGGGCTCTGGACCCACACAAGTCAGGCAAGATGAATAACAGGCTGCCAATAGGAACAAAATGCAGAAAACAATCCAAGGATCATATATATGCTGCAACCAAGGGGAGTCTCTAATTAAGTCAAAACCACTTAGAAAAGTTTACCAGATACATCTTTTCAGAAAATTGTTTTTCTAGTGTTCTATACAAAGCAAAAGGTAATAATAATAATATTTGTGAGAGGCAAAATGAGGGTGATGTTAACTAGTCATATCTCTCAGGTCCTATAAGGGCTGCCAGGCTAGATCATGAAAAAAAAAAAATACAGCAAACTGGACAATATTGGCTTGGTTCTCCAGAGATACACATTCACTGAATGGTGATTTCACATTATGTCCTCAGGTTTTATTGAAGATTTTAAGAAGCATTCATATAAAGGCCATAACTGTATTTTTTGCAAAAATGGTCATTGTGTTATTGTCCATTATGTCATCCATCACCCACTACCTAGGGGTCCAGGCAACAAATCCCTCTTAGAATTTATATGAGAAAAGGCTGCTTTCCTAGACAAGGAAGAGGTCCCTTTTGAGCAGCGGCAAGAATCTGACAATCCATCACAGTTTCTTGTTTTCCCGGCTACTGGTAAAAGTCAGAGTCAAACAGATTACTCACACTACCTCATGCCCACATTTTGATATAATTAACTTTCCTATTCTTTAAAAGATTTTCTAAATTTTTTTTCAGAATATTTATTGCAGCTGCCCTGTTTTAAATACATTTTTCTTGTAACTATTCTCCAACTCTTCTCCAAGGTGCCCTATGTATAAATAAATGTAAATTAATTTCACTTAATTAAAGTGTTTGCTCCCAATGTTCTAGTTTCAAAAGGCTCCAATGATACCACACCTCCTGACGAGCTCAAA
The DNA here is from genome assembly GCF_037783145.1 of Equus przewalskii. Taxonomy (NCBI): domain Eukaryota; kingdom Metazoa; phylum Chordata; class Mammalia; order Perissodactyla; family Equidae; genus Equus; species Equus przewalskii. Next base: position 57,993,449 of record NC_091833.1, read on the forward strand.
GCGTTTTTGGCAAACAGCCATTTCAGATTTTTCATTTTACTCAGCCCAGAGGCATTGCAAGGAACTCTCAGTTTGCTCAGCAGTATCATTAACAGAAAGAAGTCCTTCAGGAAAAAGCAAAACGAAGACTAATAAAAATATTAGCAATGCTAGGAGAACAGATAAAGGAGGAAATAAGTGTCTGGTTTTACTTTAATGCATGGTAAAGGAAATGACATTCCTCTGAAGGATGGTCAGAAAAATCATGAACTTTTGGGTGTCTTCACAAATATTCAAAGCTAATTTTCAGATTATCTCTTGGTCATGAAAAAATATATATAAAGTATGCATAGCCATATAAGATACACTAGAGGAAAAGTTGCCCTGAAAAGTAATTTAAATCCACGTCCTTGTGATGGGCAAGCCTCTTAGCAATGACGAGGACACCACCAATACCTTTGCAGACCCCGTGGTCAGCGTAGAAGCCCTTTCCACAGTCGCGCACACAGTGGCCTTGGCGCAGAGCCCGGTGGTGGCTGCAGGCTGTACAGTGAGAGGCCGTGGGGCCGGAGCAGCTGGCACATGAGTTATGACAAACTGAGGAAGAGAGTGAGAGAGGAACACGACGGGATCGAGGTGACTAAGGAGCCCACGACTTGGCTGAGCGCCTTATGCGCTAGGAGGCCCTCTCCTCTATCACTCTCAAGCCCCCTTCAGCTGTCACACCAAACCAAGGGACAAGATGAGTTAGGAGGTGCTCGTATTGCCAAAAGTGCCCGCATTCCCTTTTACTCATCTTTTATCCATGTTCTACCCTTTATTTAGTGTTTGTGTTAGTATTTTATACACACGGCTACTTTTAATCTTCACAGCAACATTATGAGGTAGGCATTATTAACCACATTTTACAGATGAGGAAACTGAGGTCTTGGGAAGTTGAAAAATTTACCCAAGATCACAGAGCTAAACAGTAGCAGGGCTTGGATTCAGCCCTACGTATGTCTGAACCTAAAACACATACTACCTGAACAGGGAAGTGTGGAAAGCTCAGGGCTCCGAGTGTTAGGAGCACTGAATTCTGACTGACTGTCCACTACCTTATCTATGCCCTTAGCCTGGTCTCTCCAGACCAAGCTTCCTTGGCATGCACAGTGAGAGGTTGGACTAAATGATTGTTTAAGGTACTTCTAGCTGGGACATTCTAGGACTCTAAGAACTGCATTAAAGAATCTGACCACTATATATATATAAAATGTGCTTTGACCCCAGGTGGTAACAATGGGACATCTCTGACTCGAAGAGACAGATGGTACCATGGCCTGTCCTAAGGGGCAAGAATGAGATACTGGAAGAAGGCTCTGGGGGATAATGGTCAGGAGCTGGGAGAGGGGAGTATGGAGATAGGATAGACACTTTGGGGCAGGATGCTGAGGAAAAGGGATGAACACTGGGTAAGTAAAGAGGTTGGCAGACAAAGGGAAGGTTGACAAGAAGAGGCTGTGGGACAGGTCTGAATATCCTGCCACTAACAGACACTAGGTAAAAGTGCAGATGTGTGTGTATGTTTCGGAGAGGAGGGGCAATCAAGGTGCCCCAGGCAGCAATAAGTTCCTAGAGTCGCCTGTAAGGAACGGCACAAGTCAAGCATATATAAGTAGAAACTTATAAAGTCTCAAATGGGAAGGTTTCATAGTTTAGGTTATAAGACTGAAAGAAACAATATACAAATAGCACATAAAACCAAATTTTCAATAGGCATAGACTCAGCTTTACAAGCTATCAACTTTGATTTACTTTTTTATTTTATTTTTGTAGTCTATTGTAGTTGCCAATATATGTGTTTATAAATGTCATCTAAGGAATAAGTCTGTCATACCTACAACCTAAGTTAGTGACGGTTTACAAGTACACAAAGACTGTATGCAGATCTTAAAGCTGTTCTCGGCATTTCAAAAAGACCAAATGAGCTCTAATAACGATTGATACATCTAAGTACTTTATTTAGTCACTCTTAGTACCCCAGCATCCACCCATATCTCCCACTCCCATACCAAATACACATAGGTTCTATAATGAAAAATCCATTCCTTTTAAGTTGACTTTTTCCCATCATACACACAAATTCCCAAGTAAGCAGCATATGGCACCCAGGGTAGTCAATGATGGTGATGATGATGACGATGATGATGATGATGATGATGAATACTCACGTCTTACCTTTGCATTTGCCAGTGGCATCAGCGTAGTACCCACCAGCGCATTCAGAAAGGCATTTGCCATCATGCAACACTGTCTTCTCTGTACAGGTAAGACATCTGGGACTACTGGGGCCACAACTCTTACAGCTTTGGTCACAAGCTAAGGGGGAGAAAAACCCATCAGAGAAGGTTCTCAAGTTTGCTCAACAGTGAGCAAAAGGAGCAGAGAAGTCTATTCTTTACAATGTCCACAGTTGGTTATCAACATAGCAATCTCATTTTCTGGTTGCTCAGCTGAGTTCTGTTTCCTTGAGTCCAACATTTCAAAGGACTCTGTACTTTGTGTCTCCACAGTTGAAGGAGAACCAAAGAATTATTCATTGAACTAAGTATAACGAATACTCTGTGCCACACCCATTAGCATATCCAATTTAATATGGGATTTAAAGTTAAAATGGCCTTGGAAGCAGGGTTGCCAGATGCCCAGTTAAATTTGAATTTTACATAAATAATGATTAATTTTTTGGTTTGAGTTTGTCCCAAATATTTCATCCTTCATTTCATCTGGCAACCCTAGTTGGAGAGAGAATTCAGAAACTCAGAGTTCTACTAAGCAAGGTCATGCTACAAAAATTATGTTGAAATTGTTGAACTTCACACAATCTTCCAGGACCTACTCATTCACTTATTCATTCATTTAGCCCCTAAAAACATTGCTTAAGCTCTGTGTCAAGTACTGTGCCAGGTGATAGAGACAAAAAAACCAAATCATCTTGGTCTCTGCTTTAAGAGGCTTATTAGTCTAACAGAGGGCGATAGACATTTGCAGTATTAGAAATATTAAAGCTATCATCTAGATCAGTTTGTACAGGCACAAATAAATATGAAAAAATGTGCGTGGGGTAGGAGGTAGGAAAGGTCAAGAAAGGATTCATAAAAGCAGCGACCCTCAAGCATTGTCTGGGGATGTGAGTCAGAGCATGCCAGGCTGATGAGAATGTACCCCCGGCTGAAGCAGTGAGGCAAGTAAAGGCCCAGAGCCTGGCAAAAGCCTGGGCATCCAGGGAAATGGCAGTTCCATTCAGCTGGAAAAGTGGAAAGGACCAGATTATAGAAACCTGTATTCCAGGCCCTATAGTCTAGATTCTCAGCCTGTGAAAAGCAGCAGGAGCCCCTGCTAAGTTTTAAACACAATAGAAACATGGCCCTATTTGGGTATAATAAGATCACTTTGGCTTCAGTTTGGAGGGGCAAGGAAGGAGAGTTGGGGCCTAGTTGGAAGACCATAGCAATCCTCATGGAAATGGAACAAGATGATTAGGGGTCGAACCAAAGCTGTGGAGGAGATGACAGATTTGAGAGCTATATAGGAGAAAGTGTCTTAGGTGGGGCTTCCAAGGGTCTGGCTTGGGGGATGAGTGATGTCACTCACAGAACACAAGAAAGAGAAGAAATGTGGGGGATTATGATGGGGCAGTTTTGGGTATGTGCAGTCCAGTAAATGGCAGAATTTATAGTTCTAGAGCTCAGGGGAGAGGCCTGGGGGTCATCACACATAATGCTGAAATCAGAAATCAGTTGGTTTTTTCAGGAAAAGCAAGAAGGATAAGACAGAAGTAGTCAAAGATCTAGAAAGCACCAACATTGAATGAAGAAAGAAAAAACTAGCAGCGGTGACCAAGAAGAAGTAATCCAAAGGTAGGAGAGAAAATAGGAGTGTAGTAGCTGAGAAGCCAAGGGAGGAAACTGTTTCATTAACAGTGCAGGGAGGACAAATAAGGTCTGAAGAGGGCTAACTACACTTAGACGTTGAGATGTGGGTGACCCGCGCCACAGCCGCTTCAGTGGAGTCATTGGACAGAAACAAAGTGAAGGACATGATAATAAACCCTTCCTTTAAAGGCTCCCAGCTGTGAATGGAAGGAGACAGAGAAGGAAATCATTAAAAGGGTAAGAGGATGTTTTGTCTCTCCAATATTGTAAAAGCTCAAGGCAAATTCAGATCCTGGGAAAGGTTTTTAAAAAGACAAGAGTTTAAATAATCGTTGAAGGACTACGTAAGAGAAAAGGGGGATGTACATTCAAAAGTACAGATGGAGAGAGGAGCCCTGACCAGACCAGAGAAAGGCCTCCTTTTCTGAGAGTGGGAGGAGGGAGGTGAGCGGGAGGAGGGAGGTGAGCGGGAGGAGGGAGGTGAGTGGGAGGAGGGAGGTGAGCGCGAGTGCAGCTGCGGCAAGTCTATTACACAATCTACTCTACACTCACTGGCTAAATTCTTTAAAAACAAAAAATTCTTTAAAAACAAACCTACTTCCCACTGTGGGAGAATCAATATTTCAGGAATAGAGAACTGATTAGATTTATTCTGCCTATTCTCTTAATTCACCTATACCATGCTAACCTCCCGAAAAATATTTCCAAGACTTGAGCAAAAAGATGCAAGAGATGGGGCCAAATGTTCCATCCTGCATCCTGGAAGATTCAGCATCTTTCTAGAAGCAAGCATGGAAGGCGAGGTAATCTTCAGAAAATCAGAAAGGCAATAATTTTCATATCAGAGAAGAAGAAAATCACCCCAACTCATAACTGGAACAAAGAAGCAAATATGAATCTGAAAAGCCTTCTTCCCTCCCACGCTCCATAAAAACTTCTGAAGTTTCTAATTCCAGAACTGACATCTCAACAGAACTGAATAATCTACAAGCTAAGTAGATCTTCCCAGAAATGAAGAATTGCAGAAATTTTTTTAAAAATTAAGAAATGACCAACAATAAAAACATTACAAGTAAAACATTTTGAGGCACATCTACAGTAATACTCAGAATGTAATTTGTAAATTTAAACGAAATGATTAGAGAGATGTTACTGCTCCCCAAAGTAGTCTAACTTCAATACAGCATTAATAAAAATTCCAGTTGAATGTTATTAGGAATTCAATAAACAGACTCTGAAGTCTATGACCTGCTAAGTCAACTTTGAAAATGAAGAGGGGGGCCGGCCCCGTTGCTGAGTGGTTAAGTTCACGCGCTCCGCTGCAGGCGGCCCAGTGTTTCGTCGGTTTGAATACTGCGAGCAGACGTGGCACTGCTCATTGAGCCACGCTGAGGCGGCGTCCCACATGCCACAACTAGGAGAACCCACAACTAAGAATATACAACTATGTACCAGGGGGCTTTGGGGAGAAAAAGGAAAAAAATAAAATCTTTAAAAAAAAAAAAAGAAAGCAAATGAAGGGGAAGGAAAGGGAGAATCTGCCCTATCAGATATTGAGACATACTGCAAAGCAATAGAAATTAATGAACAAAATAAAACAATGTGATAGTGGTACAAGAACAGAAATGTAGACTACTGGAATAGCACAGAGACAGACATATGCGAATATAGAAATTTAATACACAATAGAGATCAATGAATAAGGTTAGTCTGAATTACTAGATGAGGTTGGGAAAACTGGATCCCCAAGTTTAGAAAAGTCAAACTGGATCTTGACTATAACCCATATACATATGGGGACTCCAGATGAATCAACAACTTAAGTTACAATAAAATCACCAAATTAAAAGAAAAAAAGTAGTTATAATTTCTTTCTGAACTCAAGCAGAGTGGGTCTTCTTAAACAAAAATTCAAAAGCCAAACCTTAAAGTAAAAAGTGATAAATTAAAGATTTCTGTTCAACAAAGAGCACCATCTTAAAAGTTAAAAAGTAACAGAATGGAAAAACATTGCCTATTTAAGACTGACAAGAGTTAACATCCCCAACCTACAAGGAACTCTATAAAACCAACAAGAAAAAGGCAGTGAGGCCAAAACAATTTATAGAAGAGGAAACTGAAAAGTCCAATAGGAGCTGAAGATATTCTCAAACTCATTAATAATAAGAAAGATGTAAATTAGAATGAAATGTCCCTGTATACCTATTGGCCAGAAAAAAATCCGAAGCTTGCTAACACCAAATGCTGGTAAGGATGTGGAAAACAGAGAAACCTCATGCATGGGAGTGCAGATGCTGGTGAGCTGGTGGGCACTGCTTAGTCAAATAAAGAATAGGCAGAGTGAAGAAACCAACAATTCTGCTCCTGGGTTATCCATCCCAGGAACCTCCCACACAGGTTCACAAAGTGACACGTTCGAGGCTGTTCACTGGCGCTCTCTAGTGATGGTGTGAGGATGGAGGATGTCACCGGGAGAGTGGATGGGTAAGCTGTGGGGATGCAGACCAGGAAGTCCTATGCAACAGCAAGAAGCAAAGGGAGATAATGCAGCAACACAGGTGAATCTTAAAAACATATTGTTGAGTGAAAAAAGAAGAGAACAGCATGAACTCTATAACATGATATCATTTCAGAAAATCATATATACATATATACACACTCAAAATGACAATACCCAGTTTATATCAGCCCATAAAAACAAAAAGATAAAAATTAAAGTAGTTGCCAAGGTGAGGAAGGGAAAGGCGTATAAAAGGAAGGAATGAGAGAGAGAAGAAAGGAGAGAGGGGACAGGGGGAAGGAAGAGAGAGAACAGCTAACAGAAGTCTCTGCACTTGCTTTGATGTATTATGTTAGCCAGAGTCAGAAAAGCCCTTCATAATAGTACACGGACTTAAACAACTACAGAATGAGGAAGTTTTGTCCTTTGAATGTCCCCACCCATAATACCTAATATTTGTAAAACTCAAAGCATGTACCACAGACAAACGTGGTGCTATAAATTTTCCAGCCAGGGCCGACCACCGTTCGTAACAGGTTATGCTGGATTTTTCTGAGCACTTGACTTTGAGATTTCTATGGATATGAGCTGCTTGGTTATAAATTATTAAACAAACACCAGCTGGTCTTTATCTTGAACAGCACTAATATGAATTGGAAATAAGTCAGCTATCAGCATCAGACGTCTTAATTAACATTCCGATACCAATCAGTGACTTGGTTCACTGTTGTTTTAGAAAATATTTATATGAACATTTCTGAAGGCATGTGATAGAAACTTAGAGAACTCTAACAATTTTATGAAAGTGTAAACTCTAGTCTTGTCTATCAAAAGGCCCGGTGGTCAATGCCAGTGGCATCGCAAAGTCTTGCATCATGCTACGCATGTGATAGGCATTCGGTAATTACTTGTCGATCAGTTGATTGGTTGGTCATCGGAGCAATGGTCCATCTTCCCATCTGGAAGTTTTCTTTCTGCTTCTTTGTTTCCAAATGTACACAACAGCATTTCAGATGTATACTCGCTCCCTAAGCCACCAATTCAGTAGTCTTCTTTTTTAATTATTCCAGTCCACAAGGAGCTCTGGCTTTCTTCACTCAACCTATGAGGCCAAGTAGATTCCTACCCCTCACCACCTCAAGGCCCACACTAACCATCCCTCCTTTTAAATACATGCTTTCCCAGCAAAAGTTGCTTTCTCAATCTGGATAGTACTTTGTTGGTAGCAGGTCAGTGTCACGACTCCTCATCAGTAACAGTAGCCGGCCTCCTTGGGGACTTATAGGGTAAATGCCTTGAGGCCTTTGCATTAACGCAAATTTGACATCTGCTGACCTTTAGAGAATACATCTGGCTTAAGTGAGCAGGAAAGTGATGCTAGCAGAAAAAGACGAAAATGCTCAGGCTAATGGCAGCCTGGCCTTTCTTTCCTTGTTCTCTTCTGAATCCATGTAAAAGCCACCTGTGACTCATCCATATCAAGTGAGATTTTTCACAGCAGCGATGCTGATGGAGTTCTGCACAGCTTTAAGTAAGCAGCTGCCAAGGCTATCTCCCTTTCCCAAGATGAGTGGATGTGTCAAGTCCCAAAGATCGTCTAATTTTTGCTGTTGCCCTGCTAGGTAAACAAAATGAGGACAATAACCCAAGGAAGTTTTACGGCCTGCACATTTTTATTGATTTAGTGGACTTAGGTATTAAAAAAAAAGTCATCACGGCCTTTCTATAGGTATGACCATCATAGTAAACTCAGTTCAAACCTCTCATTCACTGTCAAGGCCTGGCAATGTCCATAAGGGCAGCTGGCTGATCTAAAGACTGACTGGACGCCAAGGAGGAAGGGCGAGAAGAGGATCGACAGAGGGGATAACGAGAAGAAGAGAGGGAAAAATAGGCAGAGGTGAACAAGGAGGGCATCACATTACAGCAAGCAGCAGAGCAGGTAAAAGGCAGTTAACACCTAAAACCAGAGGACATAGGCTTGAATCCCAACTCTGCCCCTTACTAGCTAGGTGACCTTAAGCAAGTTTCTTAACCTCTCTGTTTCTTCATCTGGAAAATGAGGATGATAATAATAACTACATCATGAAACCGTTGTGAAGATTAAACACCAAGCACTTACATAGCACTTCCTCTGTGCCTGGCACTGTGCTAAACGCCTTGCATAGATTAACTCAATCCCCAGGACAGCCTTCTAAATTCAGTACGTGTTAGTTTCCCTTTGCTGCTGTAACAAACTGCCACAAACCCAGTGACTTCAACAACACAAATTTATTATCTTATAGCTTTAAAGGTCAGAAGTCCTGAAACAAAGGCATCATCAGGACCACATTCCTTCTAGAAGCTCTAGGGGAGATCTGTGTCCTTGTCTCTTTCCGGGGTCTAGAGACTGCCTGCATGCTCATGGCCCCTTCCTGGCATCGCTCTGACCATCTCTCTGACCTCTGTTTCTGTCTCAGGTCTCCTTTTCTGACTCCAACTCTCCTACTCACATCAACACTCCTGTGATTATAGTGGCCCACCCAGATAATCCAGAATAATCTCCTCATCGCAAGATCCTTCACTTCATCATACCTACAAACTCCCTTTTGCCATCTGAGGCAGCAGATTCCCAGATTCGGGCAATCAGGACACAGATATCTTTGAGACGCCATTATTCTGTCTACCATGGGTACTATTGCTTTCCTCATTTTACCAATGACAAACTGATACGCAGAGAGATTAAGCAACTTGCCCAAGGTCATGCTTTCCCCTCTATACCTCCCGGCCTCTCAAAGGGTGAATGTTTATAAAGCACTTGGAAGAGCGCCTGGCACAGGAAGCACTAGCTGGGTTAACTCCTACTGTTATGCAGTGGCTGTTAAAGGTAGAATAGACAACAACCACTTGAGCTTTAAGTCAGCGGCACCAGCACCAAAGGTCGGTCGGCCCTCGGCTGGCCTCAGAGTGTCTTTGTCTCCGTGAATGTTTGGAAGGCAGTCTGGTGTTGACGAAGAGTTAGGGATTTGGAGAAAGGAAGCCCCACTCCTGTCCTTACAGCTGTGGGTCTGGAGCAAGCAGTCTGAGCCTCGCTGTCTTCATTCACAGGATGAGACTAGAATGAGCACCCCTGTCAGGGGGCGGGGTTTTTAAAGGGGATCCCACCAGTGAAAAAAAAACATGTTTCATAAACTACTAAAACTCTGTTGATGTTAGCAGCCATTCGCGTTTTTTTTGAGCAAAAGAAATGTTGGTTAGGGTGCTATGTTTTGAATAAAACAAGGGATGCTGGAAGAGGAAAAGCTCTTTGGCAAGCGAAGCCCCCACACTTACCGCTGCAGGTCCCCTGCTTGTTGTAAAACCCATCACCACAGCTGCTCTTGCAGCCACCCTCTCTCAGCACTTGGAAGGGGTCTCTGCAGGCCAAGCAGTGCTTCTCCGTGGGACCCCAACAGGCCGCACAGGACTCGTGGCAGGCTGCAGGCAAACAGCAAAATCATCAACAACCTCCAGCAGAAAGGACTGGATGCAATTTTCCCTTCAAAGGTTTTACAATTTACAAGGAGGATGTTGGCTCCTTCATTCCTAAACCACTGTGCACATATGTACATCACAAGAGGAAAAAAAAAACACATCCCCACCAAAAAAAACTATTTCTGTTGGCCAGAAGTACAACTTCAATAAACTGTTGCTAAGAGAATTGGAACCGGAAATCAAGGGCTTTGAGTAATGAGAATCACAGGGAAGGGAATCAAATTTTCTGGACAAAGACAGTCCATCTAATGAAATCAGATGGCCCTCTATCACTGTGCCACCTCGCCTTTTGTAACCACACAAAAAAGTGCCAACAAGATAACCGCTCCCACCTCCAGCACTATCAACATCAGCCAGGGCAAGATGTCACGTTCTCTAGTCCTTGGTCAGACCTTGAAGCATCTGGTACTGCTTGATTGCTATTGCTCTTCCCCTCCCTTTCCATCTCTCTCTTTCTCTCACCATCCTCGTCCTCTGTCCTATCTCACAACTCTTTTAGTCTCCCTCAGTCTCTGGTTTCCCTCAGTAGCATGAGCTCTAAACATGTATTTTGAGGACTCACGGAGCCTTTCTGTTACACCTTCCGTTTCTAACTATACATCTTCCTTTAAGATCTGAAAATTTCCTCTTCTTCCAGCATTTGATTTTTTATTACTATTAATGCTTGCTCTTCACCTTAGTATGTCTGTAAAGAGGCCTATTCTGAATGATTGAATATATTCAGATTTGGTTAACTCTCTGTATGGCTAACTGCATCTATGCCTCTGTTAATGCATGCTAATTTTCAAAAAGTTTGCTTTAAAATGGAGCCCAACCTATTTTGCAGAGGTATTCATTCTGACCAAAATTGGGAGGGAGAATGACTTTGCTGACTGCAAGTGATTTGTGAAACATACATAGCAATTTAATTAGGTACCCCTTTGGAATCAGAAGAAAGGATGCCTGCCTTGCAAATCTCAAGATCCAATCCTCTCCTCTCAGGTCTAAACTGCAAGTGAAAGTCTTAATGTCAAACAGATTTTCGTACCAACAAATTTAGAGATAGTTATGAATTGTGTTAAGTGCTAGGAAGGACTCTTCAATAAAGAATAACAGTGGCGGGGGTGGAAGGGACCAACTTTAGATAGATCTAAAGGATGAGAGGTGGCCAGCCATGGGGAGAGCCAGAGAACAGCACGAATAAAGTTCTCGAGAAGGGAGGAGTCAGGGGTTCAGGAACTGAAGGCTGCTCCTATGGCTGGAGCTGTGAACACAGTGGGGCACAGAGGGCCACAGCAGAGCACAGTGGGGCACAGAGAGGCACAGCAGAGCACAGCGGCCTGATTCATGGCTAGAGAGGTCGGCAGGGGCCCAATCAAACTTGACTTTGGAGACCATGGAAAGAAATTAGGATTTTATCCTAATTGCAGTGTGAAGTCATAAATGGGCTTAAGCAGGATACATGCAAGCCCCGATTTCGACTTTTAAAAGCTCTCTCTGGTGGCTTACAGACTTTCATGCAGGAGTCTGCTGTTCTGGTGTGGCGACCAGTGTGCAGTCTGCTGCTTTGGTCCAGGTAAAAGATGACGATGGCAGGTGGAGAGCAGAGATGGAGGAAAGTTTACTCATTTATTATCTGGTTCCCTCACTAGACCACAAGCTTCAGGGGGGCTGAGTCCATTTCTATTCTATTAACTCTGTGCTGAGCACACTGCTTGGTGCTCTACAAACTTCACTTATAGTTAACTCCTTATTTATATTTTATAAATGTTACATGAGAATATTGTTTGTATTAGGATAAGCCATTGACACTACATTATAACTAAAGATGTGGATGCAAAGTTTCCAGTAACAAATTCTACCCCAAACACACACAAAATCACTTATTCAACTCTCCTTCAATTGCTGACCGTAGTCATCATCCGAAGTGTCTACCCTTGTTCATGCCTCTGCCTTACTGGTTCAGAGTTGATTCAAAGCTGTTATCTGAACAAACGAACAAAAACCCAATCTCATTTATAAGAAGGTATGCAAGCCTAATCTATCAACGTTCCAGAGAAGCACCTACTGCATGCAAGATGCTGTGCTAGCCTGTGGGGCCTGGCTAGCTGGTCGTGGGCGAGCACGCTCCCTGAGGCCTGCTGAAGGAAACATCTAAACCACCCAACACTTGAGTGCACTGGCGACATCGTGCAAACTGCACTGTGGAGTAAGTGTCAGAGTGCATGGTGAGTGAGGCTAAAAGGACACCAGGGGCCAGATCACGAATGTCAGGCAGGCCAGGGTAAGGACCTTGGACTTCATCCCATACAAGTTTTAATCACAACAGTGGAATTGATCAGTTTGGCTTTTTAGAGAGTTTACTCTGCAGTGGGGAGAGGAGAGGGTAATTAAGTCATCTTTAAGGAATGAAATCATTTTTGTCCAGGGGGTGTAGAGGAGATGAGAAAGTGAAGCACAACCCCCTCGGTTCTCTACGGAGACTGGCTGATGGCAGTGCAGACACTCAGCCACACTGGCTGTCAAAAAAGTAAAAACACTTCCCACGTGGTTGGTAAATGGCTGTTGTCCCGGCCCCTCCCTGATACTCCAGCTTCATCCCAGGGAACCCTGGCAGACACCATACTCCAGCAACCAAAAGCTTTGGCACAGGAGAGGGTCTCAGGTCCCCCCTCCTTCTGACCGATCTGATGTGTGCCATACTGCTAGTTAAATATTTTTAATATTACACCTAGTGTTGCCAATCAGAAGAAGGGCCCAAGGATGAGCAGGATAGAGGCTACAGACTTAGAAATGGCCCTCAGGCCCATTGCAAACTGAGCCCTACCTTAGATTTCAGCCCTGCCTTCTGCTACCCTCCTCACGCATGGCAAGCCTACGGAGGAAGGTGCCCTAAGCATGCCATGTGCCTGTCCGTGGGTTCTGGATGCCCCACACAGGATTCACCCAGTCAGCAATGCCTCTGGCTCCTTCCACAACCCCTGTAATCTTGTTTATATTTGAGAGGCCTCCTAAGTTGTCACCACAACAGTGAAGCTTTGCTGAACTTGTCCATACAAAGTCCGTTTCTCCTTCCTCCATGTTCCTGCAGCATTCTGAACATGCCTCTCTGCTGCTGTTTATCCTACTGCACCAATTCCTCAGTTACAGACCAATCCCCTTCAATGGCATGTAACATCCTCCAAAATAGGGGCCATGATTTAGTCATCTTAAACCCCCACTGTCCAGACTGATGCCTAGGACAAAGTCAGTACTCACTAAATATATGTTAAATGAATGCATAGCAGATTTTTTAATTGGTTGTGAGGGATTCATCCTATCAGTTACCTTCAACATGGAAACAAATAAGCAGGAGGTCATAGTCTGAAGATATGATAACTTAAGATAGATAAACTTGAGGCTGTAAAATTTACCTCATAAACGCTGTAGGCCAGATCTGCTTATGATGACGAACACTTACGCTGCACCTGTATAGAGTACCAAATGTGATGCTGGGCCTTCTCTTCTTTCCATAGCGAACAAAAGGAATGTTCTACGGCCAGCCAGGATGGCAGAAGGGATTTTTATTTCATCATAGGACTATGCTGAGCTGTCATTTCTTCCCTTCTTTTTTGAGCTGTCATTTCTTATAATGACATACTCCCACTGTGTTTTGCAACTGATTTCTAATTTCTAGGACTGAACATATGCTACTGCAGATAATCTCTTTTTGCAGGCTTATTTTACAGGTGGTTTTTATTACATTCAGGTTATTATAAAAAAGAAGAGGTCACTCCCTGACTTTTCACCATAATTTCTCTTAGTGATACGTTTCAGATAACCCAGGGTTTGAATTGTATATTGTGAAAATTGTGGCAATAAATTAAAAAAGAGGTGGAATGAGAGAAAGCCATCTTCCTATCTCACATGCAGTAGATAATTTACTTAGGAAAGCCCCTGACTTTTCTGGAGCATAACGAGACATGTGTTGGCTTGCTGAGCAATTCATTTCAAAATGAAAAGGAACGAATTACTTTTCTTTTGGCAACTCTATACTGAAACTCTAAAAATAAGAAACTTCTTTTCATTCTTGATAATTTTGAAATAGAAGATTGTTGTAAAAATTTTTTAACCTGTGCTTCTCTAAGAATAAGATGCAGCCCTTTTTCCAGGGATGTGTTAAAAGCATTTCCGATGGGCCACTTCTTATTTTCCAGGAAGTCTTCCCAGACCCAGGCAGTGGATATGGACACCCGTGGGCACAGCCTACGGTTCAAACTACCCCTCAGAAAGGAGAAGGGGCCTTGCTTCCTCACCTTTTCCATGGGCTTTTGGAATAAGTGTCCTTGCCATTACCAAGAATTAGCACACTTGATCAGCAGATCCTTTTAGATTCCTCAATGTGGCTACTGTTCAGATTTCTAAACTGTCAAGAAGTTTCAGCTTGAAACTACACAGAAACAGCCCAAACTCCTGCATGAGCAGGTATGTCACACACAAGTCAAAGTCCTTCTCTCTGTTCCTTGTCCATTTTGTAGCAGCTGCGAGCTTTCATTCTCATCTCACAGATGACTGGGAAGTATGTGCCAGGTTTTAAAGTATTAGCAGGAGACAATGGGTAGATTGCCAATAAGAAGATCTGGCTGGATGAAAAATTTTTCTGTCTTAAACTCACCTTCACTGTTCCCTGCTTTCTTAATCTCTAAAGTGGGAATAACAATATTTGTTGTACCTAACTCACAGGGATATGGTGAGATGACATACTGGAGAAAGCAGAAAATGCTGTACGTGATTGTGAGTGGCACACCCTGGGAGATCTGGCAAATCTTGTTTTGACTGGCATCAAAAGCAACTATAAAGGGAGCAAATTAAAGTGCAACACGAGACAGAAGAGGAAGGGATGGAAAAGACGATGGGAAAAGTGGGCTCACTTAGAAAGGGAGTGAAGGCAAGTAATAGAGCCCTCAGGGGTTATTCCAGCAGCAGCCTCATACTCTAAAGCTCTTTCCTTGCAATCTCTACAAAACATCAGTGAAAGGCCTTTGGAAAGTGAATGAAAATACCTCGGTAAAGCCCGTGGAGAAGCCCAGATGCTGGGCAGCCTACTCTCCCTTCTCCTCATCACAGTCCCACTTAAGGCCCAGGCTACTTGCCTAAGAAGCACAAATGCCAGACAAATTTAAAAGGAGAAGCTCATCTGAGTAATCATCATTTAAATCCTTTTACTCCAATCTTCTTCTGTTCCCTACCAGGCTGGGTCTCTGCCCCTAAGCTGCTTTCCTGTGCCGACAGAAGCCATACACCTTGAAATAGGACTGTCTGGTCTCCACATGTTCTGGAAACCCGTATGTACTTAAGGGAGCTCAGAACAGAAAAAATACAAACATGAAAATTTTTCAGCCTCGTGAATAGCCGGAGATATGCAAATTAAACAGAAAAGTAGCATCTAAATGCAATGGATTAGCTGCACACATAGCAACATGTATGCATCTTAGAAACAGTGTTTTGTGAGGGAAAAAAGAGGAAAAGAATCATTCATCGATTATAACAAATGTACCACTCTGGTGGAGATGTTGATGATGGGGGAGCCTAGGCATATGTAGGGCTAAGGGGAATCTGGGAAATCTCTGTGCTTTCCTTTTAATTTTGCTGTGAACCTAAAACTGCCCTAAAAATAAAAGTCTTTAGAATAAAAGGGGAAAAGAATGAAATATCCACCTAGTAATATTTATGAGTATTTAAAATACATGCATACAAAACAGTAAGAGCACACAACAGAAAAATACACATTAAATGGCATTGGAATAGTTACTTAAGTGGGGAGCTGGGGAGAAGGGAAGTGGGAGCAAATTATGGGAACAAAAGGAATAGACAGGCAGACAGACAGACAGACAGACATATAGACAAGCAAGAGAACAGCCTGGCCTAAGCCAGTGACAAAAATGGGTCATGAACTGGTAAGTATGGTTAACTCAACTGTCAACGTATAAATCCCAAAAATAAGTAAAAGAAAAAAATTAAACAAGATTCCACTTTACATCAATCAAATTGACAAACTTAAGAGGAATCGTAATATCTAGTGTTGACAAGGGTGATGGGAGGCAGGCCGTCTCGTACATTTCTAGTAGGAATGCAAATTATAACTTTTTAAAAAGAGAGTGGTATATTAATATGTGTCAAAAGCTTAAAAAAGTACATATATACACTTGGACCCAATAATGACATGTCTAAGAATGTACCCTAAACAAATATACTTATCAGAATTTCTATTAAAAATGTTTACATCATCGTTATTTATAATAACGTAAAAATTAGGAAGAAATGTCAAACAGCAAAGGATTGGCTAAATGAATTCTTGCATAGCCACAGATGGAAACTTATACAACAGATTTTAAAAGATGTTGTAAAATGATAATAAATAACATGGGGAAAGCAGACAATAAAACTATACAGAAAGCGTGATTGTACTTTTGAAAAGCAAATGCATGTATGTATGTCTGTGTACACAACACACACACACACACATTCATAAATCAGGAAGACATTTCACCAAAATACTAACAGTAGCAATTGGAGAGAGCTTGCATCAGGGATATTCACTAACTTTTTATTGTGTCTTGAATTTTACTATCAAATTATTTTGTGGAATAAACATGAATTCATTTGGTACTTAGGGGAAAAAATTACTAATGGAGGGGAAAAAAAAAAAGCCCGTAGTGCTTTTCCCTAAGGCCCATGCTGGGTAAATAGCTAGTTAATCTATTAACCACATTTATGACACAGCTGAATGATTTACCCGTCTTGGGTAACATATTTGAATTTTTAGCAGGGTTTTCTGTAGATACAGCGCCTGAATGAAAGGAATAACTTCCCAGACGACGGAGGCTTTGGCAGGTCCACATCGAGAGAGATTTACAAGCAGACTTTCCATTGGTATGCAAGTCAGAGGATAAAGTCAGGCATTCAGCTCACCAGGAATGTTCTTCAAGTTATCCTTTCTATCTCCTGCTTCTCTGCCTATACTTCTAAATCTACAACACAAGTGCACCCTAAGGGTTATCAAATGCAGTGACCATCTAGGCCTAGTTGGATGAGCCCAGTGGAACTTTCAGATTCCATTCAGCCACTGTGACCACTGGCAACCCACAGCTGCTAGGACTCCCTGGGTTTTTCCTTAGCCTCTGTTAATTAAATGGCTATTGATTTCTCCGGTGATACCTTGAGTCTGCTTGTCTACAGAAACTGAGGAGCCAAAGGAGCGACCAGCAACCAAAACAAGCTTTTGATGAGGAGAGTTCTCAGACTTCCTGGCTGCACTAGTATAGCTGCTCTGATCTTGACAGCGATATCATGCAGGTGCCATGCGCTCCGTGGGCAGCACAAATAGGGAAGGGAGGGCAAAACAAGGAGAGTGTTGGGGTGGGGAATGGGGAAGAGGGAGAAAGAACATGTGCCACACAGTCTAGCTAAAATAACTGAGAACCCTAGGAACTGGGCAGAAAGCCAAAAGACTTGTCACTAGTTTGTAATCCATAGCTGAAATATTTGAGGGTTCAGATTTGTCAGGAAGAATGGGATCTGTCTGGAAGATAAACTCCCTTGCATTTGTGGCGGGCTTTCTCTGCTGGTATGTGATACTTCTGTTCTGTCATTTGTCTTTTGGCACACACAGCAAGGGTCTATAAGCAGCACAGACAAATGCCAAACCCAGCCAGTCTCCTGCTACAGTAAAGGTCCCAGGCAAAATACCACCAGCTGCTTTTTCCTTCTTCTCTCCATTTATCCTTTACATCACCGTCCAAAGAGGGAGGGGACTTGGAATGGCACTGTCACCGGCTTCACTGGGTCTAGATTACTCAAGAAATGTACATTCTAGGAGAGCAATCCTGTGGTCCTCCCTTCTGAAAGGCTTAAAACACTCCACAGATAGTAAGTTCCAACGATAGTTTCTTTCAAGAGTCACCTTCCAGCACTGATAAGGCATCCAACTTTCTAAAAGAGGAAGAAAATGAAGAGAAGAGAAAGAGGAGTGGGAAAAACAGAGATTCTGTAATTTTCCCGAGGCCACCAGGAATCGCTGACAGGGAGTAAATAATAGAAGGTAAATGCAATACAGGTCACTTGTAAGCCAAAGTCCAGCACGCCTGTACATTCCTCCATGCAATGGTTTATCACACTTTCTCAATCAAAAATTATTCAGAGGGCCTTAGATGTGCTTAGCATTTTGGGGAATGTATAAGACCTGTCCCTGCCTCAATAATCAGTCACTTCCTATAATATACCTTTAAAAACTGTCTTTATAGCACTGATAGTAATGCATTCATACAGCGGTAACTAACGGAAATGATCTTGTCTATTTATTTACTGACACTCTTCTCCCATTGAGAAAGGAAGTTCCTTAATCACAGGGCAGCGTTCTGTCGGTTCACTGCTGTACCCAGTGCCTGGCACATGTAAGAGGCTGGACAAATATTCATTGCACGAACAGCATGTAGGAGACAGCAATATTACCTAAAGCAATAAGTCCTCTTTACATGACACTCAGCAATTAAGTGAGAGACCATAATTATGTAGAACACAAGAGAAGGTTGGAACAATGCACAGCATTTAAAGAGCAAAATGAGTGAAGACAGTGGTAGGATGTGCTGGGCCCTCAAACTGAGTGTGGGATCTGGCTATGAAACTGGAACCGACTCCAATTCTGGAAGATGTTGGAGAGGCAGTGGAGGGTACCAGTGTCACAATGTCTATCCCAACAGAAGAAGGAGGGCTCCTGTCTTCCTGAGGGTTTCAGAACAGCAGTTTCATAAATGCCTTTGCCAAGGGGTCAGCCGCAGGCACAGCCAGGCTAGGCTAAGCCACATGCTGGAACATAATACCAAGGCCCCTGAAGTCTTCACTGCTGTGGACCTGGCTCCAAGGCGTCCGCACTTCCTTTCCACAAACGGTTGGGCTGCTCCAGTCAAACAAAATTCCTACAAATAATTAACTCTGGAAGTTCCTCTGTTCAAACTACAGCTTTTAAATCTCAGCTAGGTCAGCATCCCATTTGTAAATTTTACAGGGTTTCTTACCCTAAGTTTCTCCTCTAAATATACCGTGATATTGGCTAAGAAATAAATGATTCCAGATTCTCATCATTTAATCTGAGCATTTAAAGAAAATAAAAGGATTTTAACTTGTGAGGAATACAGTAAAGCATATTTACTTCTCCATAACATATAAAATAGATTTTATTTTAAATCAGATACAAATAGCACAAAACTGTTTGTTTCTTAATGCAAGGTATTTGATTTTGATTCCCATAAATTGAAAAATAAAGGAATGAATTTGATAATGACAATAGCTGCCTTTTCTTGTCCACATACTATGAGCCAGACATAATATATTTACATTTTTCAAATACCTTTTCTAACCTTCATAATAATGGTTTGATGTAGATCATACTATGCCCATTTTACAGTTGAGGAAACTGAGGTTCAAAGTGGTTAAATGACCTGCCCAAAGCCATGCAGGAGTAAGTGGCAGGGTTGAGATTCCAAATGATCCTACCTCACACAAACCTGTAAAACATTCAATTGCTTGATTCTTTAAGTTTCAAAATCTAAGACCACAGCAATCAGATGTAGAATAAACTGCATAGGTTTTTGTGCTTGTATTTTTTATTTTTTTGCATTTCTGTAAGTAGCAGCTAACCCTGCCTTGATTGAGAAAGGAAAGCAAAGATGGAGTCTTACTTATCTTCATATCCTCAGGACCTCGAGCAGTGGTTAAAAGAGAATGTATGGGGGGCTGGCCCCGGGGCCGAGCGGTTAAGTTCGCGCGCTCCGCTGCAGGCGGCCCAGTGTTTCGTTGGCTCGAATCCTGGGCGCGGACATGACACTGCTCATCAAACCACGCTGAGGCAGCGTCCCACATGCCACAACTAGAAGGACCCACAACGAAGAATATACAACTATGTACCGGGGGGCTTTGGGGAGAAAAAGGAAAAAATAAAATCTTTAAAAAAAAAAAAAAAAAAGAGAATGTATGGAGGAGTGGGAGAAAGGGAACAGGGAAGGACAATGGCAAGCAGAAATCCAGGTCTCCTAATACATATGGAGGGCTTACTAGGTGCCAGGCATCATGCTAAATGACATATGTGAATTGTTCATCTAACCCTCACAACAATGCCACATGTCAGATATTACAGTCCCTGTTTTACCTATAGGCAACGGAAGCATGGAGTTGAAGAATACGCTGTTTGGATGGCAGAGCCAAGCCTGGACTCCAGGCGGTTTGGCTCCTGAGCCTACAGTTTTAAGCACTGTGTCACACGTCCTTCTATCTCTGGGTTTGCATCTGCCATGGGGTACACAGGGCTCCATCCTGAGGCCTTTGTGAATACTGGAAGTTTTAAGTAGACAAGCCAAACATTGATACACATATAAAAATGGGCTAAATCCTACTCTTTCTCTTCTCAAAGTCTATAGTCTTATGAGGTACTTGTTTTTGTTTTTTTGTTTTGTTTTGTTTTGTTTTTTTTCCTTTTTCTCCCCAAAGCCCCCCGGTACATAGTTGTATATTCTTCGTTGTGGGTCCTTCTAGTTGTGGCATGTGGGACGCTGCCTCAGCGTGGCTTGACGAGCAGTGCCATGTCCGCGCCCAGGATTCGAACCAACGAAACACTGGGCTGCCTGCAGCGGAGCGCGTGAACTTAACCACTCGGCCACGGGGCCAGCCCCATGAGGTACTTGTTTTAAACGGATCTTGCATCGTGTGTGTTAGTTTGATTGTTTTAACTTTTCTTCTTATGGGCTCTTGTATCTAGGGTTTGTATGTACTGTTCAGTGGTACCACCAGAGTAGAACAGAGGTTGACTGAAAAGAGGGGTAAGACAGGCAAGAAGAATGTTCTCAGGACACGGCAAGCTCAGTCTGGATCCAGATTTAGATTTAATACCAGGATTTCTAAGAGGCAATGGAACCACCACTCTGGTAGAGAGAATACAGTAAGTCCAGGACAAGTGGTACCCAAGAGCCATGCAGGAAGGGTGGAAGGTCATGTGGTGTGGTGAGGAGTGGGGCAAGGAGCATCCACACCTGAGTCAAGCCTGACCACCAGCCTTGGAGTGATTAAGAGGCTGTTAATTCCTGGAAAGGGGTCACAACAGGACAAGGTGTCAGGAGCCAAAGTAGAAGGCCAGTCCTAGGACCTGATGTCCATGGGGTCAAGAGGAGTAGGACAGGGTGGGAAATACGGATGCTGGACCAGACCCAGCTGGTGGCAAGGGAAGCCTAGGGATTAAGGCAGAAGCCTGAGTGTCAGGCCTCGAAGGTAAGTTTTGGGCACTAAGATGGTAATTACTCCTTGACCCCACCTGCTGTGGGAAAGAGGCGACTTACATATTACCTGTCTCCATTTTATAATGGTATAAAAACTGGATAGTACCGAGCCTTACGTGAAAGTGATCAAACTCCAAAGTTGGGAAGGCAGAGGAAATGAAGCAGTGGCTGGTGTGGGGTACATAATGTGGTCTATATTTACAACATCAGTCAGTTTAATCAAGCAAAAGAATACAACAATAATATTAACGGATGCACACATGAGTACATTTTTGTATGCATATGTGTATATGTGTGTGTATACCACAAAACTCAAGGAAAAAGGGAAAGTGATGAGGGCCCCTAAGGAAGCGATTCTCTGGCAAGATGCAGAGTCTTCATTCACCCTTCTCTGGTTTACCTGCTCCTACTCTTTTGTTGAAGAGCCATGTGCTTATGTGCTACTTGGCTCTGCCCCATATTTTTCACTCTGCCCTAGGTTCAACACAGTGAGCATGAATATTAATCAGGCAATTTCTGGTAACTAGTTTCCTCAGCACAGTGTTCATTTTCTTTTGGTTTTGATGGGTCAATAAAGCAGCGAATTATGCCAGTTGTAACATAAATGACCGTGTCAAAAGGAATCAACCCAGAAAAACCTGTTGTTACCGTAAAATGGTAGGCTTCTTTTTGAAAAGTTTAGTAAGCACTAGTTGAGTGACCGACTTTCAAGGTCAATGGTGAAAAGTCACCAAAAATGGTACAAACACCAATATTGCAAAAAATTCCAAAAATGAGAAAGCTTATTTGGAAAGATTATTTGGGCAGTCTCAGTGTCAAGACAGTGTATGGAAACTGATCACAAGTTTAGCTTTACTTTTTAAGATCACTCTCTCTCTCTCCTCTCTTTTCTCTCTCGCTCTTGCTCTCTTCTTTCTTCTCATTTTATGCATAAAAATGCAACCAGGCTGAACTAAAGCAAATTGGTTTAATCCCCTGGAGGGAGCATGAACAAATTTTGCCAGCAACTTTCTACTAGAGGCATTTGTGTACGTGTACGTGGACGGAATGTGGAAGCAGTCAGCTACGTAAACCAGCAATCAAATGAAACATTACCCATTTCAAAGTGCCCTAAAACAGCATTAACATCACCAATTAAAACACTGGGCATGAGAGAAAGGAAAATGGCCCCCAAAAAAGAAAGAAAAGAAAAATATCAATACGTATGGCAGAAGGTGGAAGTGGTATGGAGGGAAGAATAAAATCTAGGGGGAATTAATCCTCTTTTAAAGGCAAATCTGTCACAGGAGCTAGCAGGAGGTCCCTTTGATGGGATAGAAGAAAGGAGAAAGAATGCATTAAATAATTTCATCAAATTGAAATTTCAGCAGTTTACCTAAATTGCCAACCATTAGACATATATAAAGACATTTGTATGTGCCCACTTTGAGCCTATTCTAAAACTAACAGGTAAACAGAACATCATAAGTAATAAACATTAAGGGTTCTTTTCTCTTTTATGGCTGAGAGTTCTATTGAAACACTGGTCCTTCAAGGATCACCAAGGGGTAGTACGTTCCCTCATTCATCAAACACTTGTTCAATAAAAGCTGAACACTACGTACAGCCCTTGATGTTGGGGACATAGAGACACAGAAGACATTTGTACAGACCTCAAAGAGCCCCCAAGCCAGACTCAGAAGCTAGTGTGCCTTCCATATTTGATAATGTGACTAGCTATAGGACAGGCCCTGATACCCTCAATCCTGCATGACATAAACAGTTCTAATCTTTCCTTTTGAGATGGTTTCCACAATACCGTGGACTCCACTTCTCAGCACAACCTGGAATGGAGGGGGCCAGCAGCCTCCTCTACACAGGACCTTCACACGGCCTCAGAGCTCATTTAGCCCGCAACCCTGATGAATACCATGTACTTGTCCTCTTCTACTATTTTCCCGAAAATCTAACCAAGGACATGAAAGAGAAGAGCATATCAGCTGACCCTGAGACTGTCCCACCTTCCGATTCTCATCACATCTCTGCCCTTTTCTGCTCAGCTGCAGAGCGTAGCTACCACAGTTCCCTGGTATGTGGTGTGACATCCAAGACCCTCCCTCTGTCCATCTGCCTTTTCAGGTTTATCTGCCACCGCACACCGTGCCTCAGGTTCTGAGCACATCTGATTGTCTGTCTCCTCCTGAAGACAACCTTAAGACTCTGCCCCTTATCTTTGCTTTCACCATTACCTCCTTCTTCCATTTCTGCATTTAAAAAAATTCATCATACATTTACTTTTTTACTTATACTCATAATTACAATGACTATTGAAAAAGTGGTCAAGTATAAACACCAAATTAAATTACGACCACTCCCACCTCCAGAGACTATTGTGATATTAAGAATTGCAACTAGATCTTAAATAAAAATAAAAGTACGCAGATAAAGCTACTAAAGTATATAGCTATTAAAGTAAGAGTAAATTTAAAGGTCAACTTTGGTTTTATTTGTCCATTTCATTATTATGATGTCATTTTCCTTGTTTCTGTTTCTCCCTGTCTCTTCAGGTGGAAATAAAGTTTAAAAAATATATAGATATATTTTCCCCTTCATTTTCATTCAAGCCCTGTGTATCTACACTATGAAGGAATCTAACTTACAAGAGAACGACAATCTTGAACCAAGTGTGAATTAAATACTGTTCCAGTGCTCCCAGGTGTGTGCAAAAGGACTTACGGAAATCACATCACATATGCACATCAGAAAAGCACTAAAACCATTATAAAAACGTTGTGTATCATCACTCTCATCCACTGTTCTCATCCCACCAGGAGTCTTGTTCAGAGTTTCTTCTCTTATTTGAAAAATTGCTCACAACTCCTGGTGGCCGCAGATCGCCCGGAGGTGAGGGTGGCTTTCTGAGTGGCCCACCTGGCTATGGCCCAGCCAGTGATTACCTGCACAGGAGTGGCGATCTTGGTAGAAGCCGTCCCCACAGGTGGACACACACTGCCCGTGCTGCATCAGCAGGGGAGGCTGGCAGGATGAGCACTCCAGCCCACTGGTACACGTGGAGCACTGAGGCTGGCAGGCTGGCTCCAGAGAAGGTAGGGAGAAAGAAAGATAAAGGGAAGCTCTGATTAGCTCAAAGACATCACCCCAGTGCTGATTCCTACACAGCCCAATTCTGAGGCTCTGGAGACACAGAGGACAAGGAAGGCAAGAAAATAACTTAAGCAGCCTTCATTTATACAGCACATATTTCATGCCAGGCACTGTATGAAGTGCTTTACATATATGAATGCATTTAAACCTCACAACAACGCTATGAGGTAGATATTATTAATCCCAATTTTACGGTTGAGAAACAAGTTCACAGAGGTTAAGTAACTTGCCCAAGGTCACAGGAAGTTGGCATTTGAAGCCAGGCAGTTTGGCTCAGGGGTCTGTGTTCTTTTCGTCTTATCCAAAGCCCCCAGTATCTGTCCCACTCAACCATTTTACAAGAATATCCCTTGCCTCTTTTCCTCCACCATCTATACAGAGATATAAGTAACTTTCAAAAAGGCTGAAGATGATGAATCAGGAGAGAAAGGGAGAAGTGAATAATTACAAAAATGATAAAAGCAGTTAACCTTTATTGAGCCCTTTATTGAGTGACTATATCCTAGACACTATTCTAGGCACTTTACATGCATTGACACACTTAATCCTCCTAAGAACCCTCTGAGGAAGGCATCAGTGTTACCCTACTTTACAGGTAAGAATACTGAGGCACAGAGAGGTTAAATACTCACAGCCAGGGGAGGAAGCCTACACACTCTTAAATTAACCCCACGAGTCAGAGATACAGGAAAATACCTGGAATTTGAGGCCAGTATGATTTGGCCTCAACCAAGTCAAATTCTCCCAGGTAAGAGCTCCTTCTCAGATATATAAAAATTCTGAAATGTACATGAAGCCACTCAGGGTCCTGCGGTAACCCTCAAAGATAAGCTCTGTTACCAATTATCTGTGTGATGTTGAGGAAGCCTGTTAATTCTCTGGTCCACAGGTTCCTAAGTTGCAAACTGAGAAAGTTCTAGCAAGTGATCTCGGAAGTCCATGTCAATTCTAAAGTTCTACCTTTGATTAACTGAGTGTTTTAATAAATGACACCACACATCCTGATGATATCACTATCCTTGAGTGTCTTCAAAAGTGAAAAATCCAGCCATGACAACCCAGCAAGTGTCTGACCTCCCCATCATCTATCTCCCAGTAAGCATCAAAACACCTGTAAAATGTTAGAAGAAAGAGACCTACCAATAAAGAGGCCAAGTAACCTACGGAGGATGTTACTACCTTCTAACGGTTTTTGGAAGTTGTGCATTTCCTGCATTCATGACCCCCTCCTTGACAACAGTGAGCCTCAGTCCATGTCTGCCTGGAGCCATACCTAAACAGAGAGCACCAGCCTGGTAAAATCCCAGACCACAGCTGTGCACACACCGTCCATTCCGCAGCATCTTTGTGGGGTCGCGGCAGAGGTCACAGTGGTCTGGAGATTGAGAGCAGGTCAAGCAGTCTGGGTGGCAATGAACTACAATCAAGGGCAAAGAAGAAGAGAACTCAGTAAAGACCATATGATTTCCCTTACAACTTTCTGAAAAAGAATTTATGGGGTATTTGGAACGGCATAGAATATGAAGAACAGAAAACTCTGGAACTTTGGTATGAAAAAGGCCCAAAATAGCGAAAATGATTTCAATGCAAGATTTCAAAGATCCTCTCCTTGTCTGAAATATTATTGCTGTCTCCGGTAGCCCTGAATTGAAGACATTACAAACATTACTGAACAGCCCTATTATTGCTTCTACCTACTGGAATGCCTCTAGAAACAGGAAGGACTACCTCCACAATATATCATTCAAACAGATTCAATCATTTATGACTTCTTAGATATTCTTCTTAAGCTTTGATGTGCTTAAAAAGTTAGGACAGAAAACCTACAATTTTTTTTAAATAGTTATTACTTTCTAAAAAATATATTTTTTTCTTATTTTTCTGCAAAATTTTTCCAAAATGTCCTCCAAAATTTCAAATCTTATGCCCAGTATTTGGGATTATCCCTGAATTTAGCAGTAATTGACAGCAAAGCACTTCTTTCAGGTTTTGAAGTTGTCAAGGACCTGATTTTCAAGATATAGTAGTACATTATAATATGCTAAATCTCTCTTTTGGAAAGCCCAGGGGGTCACTTTGGTGAAGGTACCATAATTAAACCACGAAGTTGCTTTGCTTTTCCCCTGATAAACTCTTCACAGAAAAACTGTGAATAGCCGAAGTAAGTTGAGTGCAACAAGAGCAACTGCCAATACAAAAAATTGCGACCCACAGATGAAAACAATTAATTATGAAATATGAATGAAAGAAAATGCCCCTTCTCCAAGAGAGACTAAGCCCAAGGCAAATTACTGTTCAGCCAGAGCAACTCCAGTGCTTGCCAACAATTACTATCTGGAACTAATTCAACCCCAGGTGATTTGAAAGCAGAGTTGCAGAGCAAGTAGATAAAATTTTCTTTTGGAAGAAATTAATGAGTCTTTAAACTTCAAAAACCCATTTGAGAACTCCAAAAGGAACTATCTGCTTAACAGCTCACCTTAAAAAAATGGACATCCATAACAAACTTTCAGCAACTGTTCTTACATCTCCAACAATGGAACAGTCCTAATGCACCTATTTGCCTTTACAAGTGTTTGAACATTATGTTATTTGATTTTCACAATAATTTTGCAAGGTAGATAAGGCACATTTTACCAACAAGAAAATTAAGATTTAGAGAGGGTCAATGACTTTTGCAAGGTCACATACTCATAATCAGTTGTGTTTGGCAAATACATGGACAGAGATTAATTAGCATCATTTATTAGAAAAATTAGGAAGAAACAAACAAACCTGGGGATGGGGAGAACTAAAGAAAAAGAAGCAAGGCAGGAAAAAGAGGATCTCTGAATTTTTCGGCAATAAAAATATCTCAGCAGAAATAAATCGGACATGGACCCACCTGAGGTGCAATCTGGACAGCACCGTCCCTTCACCACCTGGGCTAGTGTGGCCACTGGACACGGCGGACAAGAGGGCTCATAGCAAGTGACCTGAGCCCTCCGGCACTCACACACATTGCAAGGGCCATCGGCCCACTTCTCCCCTTCCTACATGAAACAATAAAGAATGATGTTGTCACCAGAGTGAGAGATTCAGAGGACAGTTTGCTGGTAGAGAGCTTATAATTTCCATAAGGGGTAAAGTGAAGGTTCCTGGTCAGTACCGTGTCAAACCTAACTGAAATAGGACACTAGTAGAAGAGTCTAAAATTTAAAGGGATAGTATTTCTCCTTCTTTGTTTATAATTGGTTTATTTTCATGTAGAACCCAAGCAGAAAGATAAACTGTGACAGCAGTCTGGGGCTTCCAGAATAAGCAAGAAGCATACAACTCATTTCTCAACCTATCCCACCAAAAGAACACCAAAGGAGATTACTATGTACCTAGTGATTAGCAGGTATATTAAATATAATCTTTATAATCACAATGGGAAGCTGGTTAAAGCCCTGAACTTCCTTATGGTTACTCCAGTGAGAGTAACAGTAGACTCATTGTGTTCTTAAAATGACAGCCTTCCATGCCTGTTTTTAGTGGGCTGTAGATGTGCCGTGGGCTTTCTCACACTAAAACATTCTTCTCAGCCAAGCAAATTATGGTAATAAACATGAGTAGTGTGACAGAGAATCCAAGATGAATTATGAAGAGCAATTCCTTTTTGCTCCTATCCCACTTGCCCTGGACACAGGAAACAGAGGTTCCTCTTACCAGAATGCTTAGGGTGACAAAGGAGGCAAAACAGGAGAGAATAGAAGAGCATATTTTAAAATAAATATTTGATAAGTACTTATTAAGCCAACTGATGTCGAGCATTCCAAACAATTAATGTGACTGTAGTTAGCAAGAAGGAATGACAATGTTAGAAAAATAAGGAATGATATCTTGAGAAGGCTTTTCTTCCATTTCAAGGCAGACTAGATTCCTGGTCCCCTTATTCAGTAACCTCCAAATTTTAGAAGCTTGCTTGTGTGAACAAACATTCTTGCACTGTTCCTTAAAAAGAAACCATACAAGGGGCCAGCCCCAGAGCCTAGTGGTTAAGTTCGGAGCTCTCTGCTTCAGCAGCCTGGGTTTGGTTCCCAGGCATGGACTTACACCACTTAATGGCAGCCATGCTGTGGAAGCGACCCACATACAGAATAGAGGAAGATTGACATAGATGTTAGCTCAGGGCAAATCTTCCTCAGAAAAAAAACAAAATAAAAGAAAGAAAGAAAGAAACCATCCAATACTGTCCTGCAAACAACCGAGAGAGAACAAATACTCAGTATTGCTTTAGCAAACTAACTCCTCAAACCCAAAAGCTCTCTCTTCACTGTTGTGCAGGACATGAAATTGCAGTGATGGTTAAACTGAGAAAAAATCAGGAGGATAAAATCATCACAAGGAAGGGAAAGGATCTATGCAGGAGCTGGCAGTTGGAGAAGTATTAATTATCAATTGTGGAAAAAAATAAGCTAAAGAAAGGAGCAAAAGTTCAATGATCAGGGGCCGGCTCGGTGGTGTAGTGGTTAAGTCTGCATGCTCTGCTTCAGCAGCCCAGGGTTCACAGGCTCGGATCCCAGGCATGGACCTACATACTGCTCATCACGCCATGCTGTGGCAGCATCCCATATACAAAATAGAGGAAAACTGGCAGAGATGTTAGCTCAGCAACAATCTTCCTCAAGCAAAAAGAAGAAGATTAGCAATGTATGTTAGCTCAGGGCCAATCTTCCTCACACACACACAAAAAAAGTTCAACGGATCGAAGTCTTAGTTAGCATTAAGATTCTTAATCCCAGAGCACAGTGCCATCAAACATTAAAAACCTACGGCAGTAAGGCTCCCCAGGACAGTTTGTGAAGATCATTGCTTAAAACAATTTTATAAACCTATATGTATAAGTTAACAGCTAATACTTACTGGAATATGCTTAACTTCACTCGCATTTGAGGACATCTAGGAACAAAGAGAAATGTATTTATTATGCCACTAAAAACACCACTAGGCTGATCTATTTATTTTTTCATTAAGAGTGATCCATTTTCCCCAAGTAACATGCAACTTCCATCATTTGCTATGAGTAAAAAGAAAATCTATCTATAATAAAGAAAAGCATACCAATATGAGATGAGGACAACATGCCTAGGACATATTTTTGAATTCTTATTCTCACTTTGTCCTTGGCTTCGATTCCTCTCAATATGAAGGACTCCACAGTCAAGTGACTCAAGCTTGTAAGGGCAAATTCTTGAATTGTGTACAGTACGAGGGCATTATGGGGATTTGTGTTTACTTAAAACAACTTGCTTTTCTTTAATTCTACTGGGCTTAATTTACCTCCAAAAATGGATACAAAAATTGATAATATGATTGAGAAAATAGAAATTCGACATATATAGGGAGCCTTTAATAGCTTAAATTTTTAAGAAAGAAAGATGACGAAACTATGACCTACCATTATGAAACCAACAGTTTTTAGGTTTTTTTTTTTTATGTGCCAGGTACTGTTTTAAGCACTTTACAGGTATTATCTCAATAGTCCCGTGAGGTAAGCACTATTGTCATCCCTACTTTACAGCTGAAGATTAAGTAACTTGCCCAAGGTTTCAGTTAGTTGTGACAAAGTAGATATTCGAACCTAGAACCTGCACTGTTAACCCTACACAATACTGCCTCCCCAGCATACACAGGGTGTCAGATGCAATTTTTATAAATCACAAAGAAAAAGCGTGTAGAAACCAGTTCACAAATCAAAGTACTTAGTCTCACTTCTTATTATCCTATTCTGATTAGTCAATGAAGCAGTTGTCTCCGATCAACTGGCATATTTTTAAGAACACAATGAACTTCTCAACATTCCAAAACCCCATGTGGAAAATATGGGCTACACAAATAGGGCAAATTTGTAGAGATTAAGATAAATATTTTTTCCTTTGGGTATATAACAAAAAAGTAAAGACATAGGGAGAAATGAACCTTAGCAAATGAAGTGTCACCCCACAACCAATTCATCAAAATCCTTTCAGTTCTACCTGCAAAATAAATCTAGAGCCTCATCACTTTTCACCACTCCCTCCCTGGACCGAGCTACCATCACCCTTTCTCTGGACCACTGCAAAAACCTTCTAACTGGACGGCCGACTTCCAGTCTCATCCCCTTCCTCCCTCGCCCACGTAGCAGCCAAAGTGATCCTTTCACAAGTAAGCCAGATCAGAGAACCAATTCACTCAAAACTCCCCAGCAGCTCCCATCTGCATCAGGGTAAAGCCCAGCATGTCTACCCTGGCGTCCAGGCCACCTGCTGGACCTCGTCTCCAACGACTCTCCCCTTCATTCACTGGGTTCCTGCCATACTCATTTTCTCGCTGTTTCTTGCACAAGCCAAGCACACTTCTGCTTCAGTGCTCTTTTCATTTGCTGATCCCTTTGCCTGGTATGTTTTCCACCCAGATATCCCTGGTTCACTCCCTCACTTCCTTCAGGTTTTGCTCAAATTTCTCTGCATGAGAGAATTTCCCTGACCTTCTTATGCAAAAGGACACCTCCCTCCCCCCAGTTACTCTCTGGCCCCCTTTAGCTGCTTGATTCTCTAGGCAGTACTTGTCACTGCCTGAGCCATGTGTCTGCTTGTCCTCTGTGCCCCTACAGAGGCTCCATGAGAGCAGGGACTCTGCCTGCTGTGTTCACTTCTGTAACTCTAGCGTTTGGCGCATAGTAGGTATGGAATCACATTTGTTGAACAAATGAATGGGTAACAGGAATGAGAAGGGAATACCCCCTCATTAAGTTAATTTTGAATGATTAAATTTTAACAGTCTCCAGTTACCAGCCCTATACTCACAAATTCTGCATTTTCTTCATAAGCGCAATAACCATTCCTTGAAATGCATTCAGGACAGCATTTTCCATCTAAGTGAATTAATTCTTCACCCTGTAGAAGAAAAGGTTGCAGTGGCACATATCAAATTAACATCTCCAGGTAGCAGAGCTAAATTGCGAAGCAGCTGGATTCCCTCACCGGAATGAAAACTTTAGCACACTCCTCTGCTTTGGCCCACTGCTTATTTCATCCCCCCTGCCCCCAACCTGGTGCTGTCTTCCCAGCAAAGTCTAGTCAATAGAGCTCTCCCCTCCAGGGGATTTTTCTTTGCAGTTCTGGTGATACTTGTGCACAGATCCCTCCCCGATTTTCTCCCCACACCTCCCCACCCCCCACCTCCAACCAGGAGCTCACACGAATAAGAAGGATGGCCAGGATTAATGTTACAGTCTTGGAAAGTTATGAGTTTCCGAAAAGGATCAGGCTATCTTAAATATGCAAGGTTTGAACTTGTGATTTGGTTTCATTAACAGTACTCAAATCAAACCAACATTTTTCCATAAATACAAAATCAGACACATCCCTCTACCCACAGATATAGACTCAGGCATAAAGTAAACACTAGAAAACTAATTTGTATTCAATATTCTGAAACTGTTATCCAACTCACATAATCACTATTTTAAAAATTATAAGAGGAAGGAAAGAAACACCACACTAGGAAGGGAGATGTTTAACTTTCAAAGTCTTATAATTTTAACTCCCCAATATCAATAATTTCAAATTTTTTTATTTTTATTACAAAATAATAAATGCTTACTACAAAAAATGAAATAATTCTGAATTCTATAACTTAGAAAGTATAATTCCACTACAGTCCTATCTCTCAGGGAAACTGCTGCTAAAAATACAATCTCTATTTACAATTTTTCATATGCATATACTAACATCTAACCTCTATAGGCGAAAGAGTATCCTTTATAGCACTTTCTACTTTCTAAAGATATGCCTACTTTCTAAAGAATCATGATGTTTCTTTAAATGAAGACATTATTTAATTTGGGATCTAAATTACATTTAAAGTGCAGAAACCATGTTAGGCAAAAACTGAATAATGTAAATTTGAATACACAGAATAATTGCAATGATATTTTATGTTTAAAAACACTGTGCACTAAAAAACCCCATGAAATATAAGCACTGGTTGTCTTTGAATTGTAGCACTGTGGATGGATTTTAAAGTCTCTTTTCTACTTTTCTTGAGTCTTCAGTTTTCTAAAATGAATATATATTATTGTAATGAAATATAAACTTCTAAAGAAACATGAAAATATATGAACGATTGTAGCTTTATAGTGTCTAAAAAGTTATTTCAAAAGGAAGCGAGTTATAGGAGCTGGCCTGGTGCCATAGTGGTTATGTTCCCACACTCTGCTTTGGTGGCCCAGGGTTCACGGGTTCAGATCCCTCACACTGTTCATCAAGTCATGCTGTGGCGGCATCCCACATACAAAAAAAATAGAGGAAGATTGGCAATGATGTCAGCTCAGGGACAACCTTCCTCACCCAAAAAAAAAAAAAAAAAGGAAGGGAGTTATATAGATCACCGTCCATCAAAATTCAATGCCAGACTGAGGCCAATGGGGAGCAGCGGGTGCAATAGACAGCACATGTACTTACATATAAATTGTTTTGCGGAAATGTGACATCAGCTGGTAGTGAAGGGATAACCCAGAAACATAGTGAAATTTGCTCTCAACTATATAAAGGGGTTTCTATACATGTAATGTAAGTTGCTTAAAACAATGTTTTGAAACATGACAGAGTATTTGTACTTCTATTAAAGAGAAAATGCACGAGATTCTTGAGTGCCTGCTACAACACCTACAGACAACACTGAACACGGAGCCTGCACCAGCCCGATAAGGCAAAGAAGGCAGCTGTTCTGAGTCTTCAAACGATCCTGGAAATAACAGCGAGCCCTGCTCCTGGGGAGCGAGGGTTCAGTTGTAGGGAGGTAGGAAGTTCTAAATAGATTTGCTATTTATAGAAGAGGTCTGGATGCCCCAGCTGCATCAGGTCACTGCGGTGGGGAGCTTGCTCCAATTAGCATTTGACTTTTACTTTGACAAAAGTCGCTTTGTGAAACAGAATGAACTCTTTTCTTTTAAAGAGGATTCTGCTGCCTGGGCAGATGGAATCTGCTAACCCCTCTGCACTGAGTCACACCAGCATCCATCCCCAGACCAAAGATGGTGTGAGTCCACTAACCTGCTCATCGGGACAGCAAACACTCTTTTGAGGGAATTTTCCTCCCCTGGAGAAGGGAAAGGCACTTCACATTTATGGCATGGCTACCCTCTTCCCTGCATTTTGCTACAAGTTTTGATCCTCCCACCATTTTCTGCCTTATACGTGAATGCAAAGACGGTTTAAAAGAAAAGAGGTAAATTGAATTCTTCATCTGAATTCATGTTCAAAGATAACATTAAATATAGAAACATGGAAATCATCATATTGCGCTATTCAACCATTGATTTATGTTTCCATGTCTAGGGATTTGTTTTGATATATCAAAGACAAGGGTCATGCCACTTACTCCTTTTTTTAACAAAGAAAACCTGTGTGCTGATTTCAATGCTACTCAGCACACTGCTGTTGATAACCAATGTGATCATTATTACCATGGTGAAGTTGCACAATTTTGCCTCTTCTAGAAGTTTACTTTTCTGCACCTTTGTGGATGTACATACACTTAGACTTAATCCATCACTGGTACCCAAGATTGGAAATCAAATGACTTTGATATTTTAGAAAAAGCAGAAAGTGGGGTAGAACTGAATAAAAATACCAAGAATGTACTTTCACCACTCCACTTGGCCATTTTCTCCAGGTGCTCCTAATGCACTTCATTCATCTTCCCATAATCATTAGTGCTACTGCCTATTATAATTTCTGTTTATGGATCCAACTTACCCCAAAGCCTGGGAACTTTTGAGATTAGATTGTGTCTTAGTCACTTTTTTTTTCTTTTTTTTTTGTTGAGGAAGATTGGCCCTGAGCTAACATCTGTTGCCAATCTTCCTCTTTTTGCCTGAGGAACACTGTCACTGAGCTAACATCCATGCCAATCTTCCTTCATTTTATGTGGGATGCTGCCACAACATGGCTTGACAAGTGCTGCTAGGTCCGTGCCTAGGATCCAACCTGCAAACCCCAGGCCACTGAAGTGGAGCAGGTAAACTCAACAACTATGTCACTGGGACGGCCACTTTATTCATCTTTTTATCTCCAGGCTAAGCTGAAGTTAGTACTCCAGGCTTTCACAAGGTCATTCACCAGAGCTATTTACAGAAGTGTGCCATAGAAGGAAGGCTAAGGAACATTTTTTGAAAGATTTAATTTTGGTTAAAATTTCACTTCTGGTAGTGTTTCCAGTTTAGAACCCAGCGCCTTAAACAAAATTTGGGTATGTGGAGGTCATCTGGAAGAAAGTAATTTAGTTTATTAAAGATCTAGAGAAATAGGCTCAAGGCATTAGAACTCTTCAATTCATAAGAGAGAAGATGGGGTGGGGGTGGGAGGCAGAACCAGAAAGGGATGAGAGAGTGCCATGAGGTGACTTGAGGAATAAGACCTTCTCCACTGACTTGAGCAGTTGCTCCTCACTTTCCTAAGGACAGAGAAGACCTGCCGCCACAGGTAGGTGTCATGGCGGATAGGCAGGACTTGGAAATATGTCAACATTGGGGATAGTGGGTCAAATTATTTTCTGTGTGTGAGACTCTTTGTTCAGACCTGACTGAAAGTAGCTGGCTAAAGGACCCACCCTACCAGAATCACCTCTCCCACATTTTCCATAAACCCTGGGATATTAGACAAATTAAAATTGTGAAAAATAACCCAACATCTTCCGGACAGACTGCCAAGGCCAGGAAGCCCAGCCTCCGCCTAAGAGAGAGGGAAAAAGAAAAGGGCCCTGATTAGGTTTTTTCTCATCTTCATCCAAACATTCTGACTCCCCTGACGTAAAGAAAGAAAAGAAATGAAAAGGTGTGGGGGGGGGGGGGAATAAATCTGCAAAAAGCAAGACCCTCTTTACCTAAATAAGCCTCATCTCTGCCAAGACTTAGAAGTAGGAAGCAGAATGCAAAATAACCCTGTCACTGACAGCCTCGTTCGAAAGATTGTCCCTCCTTAGGCTCAGTGTTAAGAGGAGCTGAGATGTGGGGGAGAAGAATGGGAAAGAAAAACGCCTTCACAGACACCCTACGCTTCAGCTCGTCCAACTTTCCCTCATCTACTCAAGCTCACAGCCCTGCGGGAAACTGGCGGGGCGGATGGGAGCAGCGGAGGGAGAAGGAGACAACTTTAAAAGCAATTTGTTTTGCAATGGGTCAAAATTGAGTTCAAAGAAAAAAAAAAAAGCAATTTCCCTACAATATACCTCTATAGCTCAAACAGAAGCTGCTTTGTTAGAAGCTTCTAGAAATTCTGCAGACAGCAGAAGTCAACAGAGTTAATTATTTATGAGGTTCCTCCTCCCTCTCTCTTCAAAACAAAAACAAAAATACAAACAAAAAAATATTTTATTTTGTTTCCTGATTCACAGGAGTGGCCCCTAGGTGCTGGCTCTCCTTTCCGCTAAACACTGTCAGTGGGGCCTGCAACAGAAGCTGGGCCACTGGAGCACCTGCCGACCTCCATTCCATTTCACAACCAGAGCGAGCTGGGCAGGCCACCAGCAATGAGGTCCAGCTGTGCTGACTGATAGGCTAATGTTCCATATCATGTCCTTCCCTTTCATGACTCTGGCTCAGGGCTTCCAATCTGACCAGATGCACTGAAAGCTAAAAGGTCCAGGGGGCTGTTCCACACCAGTCTGAACAAATAGTGACATTGACTTTACACCACAGAATCTTTGTGCTGGAAGCCTTCTCGAAATGTGAGCAGTTAACCAGGCCATCCTCTCTGCTGCCAAGAAGTAAAGAAAAGGGGAGGGGCCGCCTATCCCACCGGAGAGAGCTGTTTCAGTCCAAGAGGGAATCCCTTTGCTTCTTACCTGGGCACACTCCACTTTGGCACACTCTCCAGTCTGGCAGGTCACTTGGCCACGGTCACACATGCAGAACTCACAGGCCGAGCCCTTCCACATTTCGTCCTGGTACCGTTCAATACCATTGTGTAAGCAGCTTCCGGCAGGAGACACACATTCCTCACAGCATTGCCAAGGACGCTGAGCCCTTTTCTGACCCTGAAGAAACAAAGAGAATGGTGGGTGAAGGACAGTGCTCAGGAGAGCGCAAAACCGTCCAAGCCAATGGTGCAGAAAGACAGAAAACACCAACACTGCTTCTTTCCCCCCAACTAACCCAGCTGAGGCATGTTCCCCTCCATCTCCAACTGCTCCCCAGAATGCACATCTCTCATGTCTTCAACTAATATTCTGAACATCACAAAACTTTTGATTCCCTCAAAGGACACACTGGACTAAGAAACGCATTTCTTAAATGACCCAGAATAAAGCTTCAAAAACATCAAGCTATACACTCTCAAATACCTTTTTGCATCTTAGTGGAGGGCAGGACTGTCTGTGGCACCTGACCTCACCCTGGTGACATATACATGTGGTGCAGGCATTTTCGCTCCACTGCTCACCGTGCTGAGTAAAGAAAGGAAAAAACAGAAAATCAAATGTCACATATATGAAATAGAAACACAGGCACATAAGACACACAACTTTTTATTACAATTTTTAATTGAGCAATATTGAATGGACTCCTGAGAAATGATATCATCTAAGCAGCAACAGCCTCTAAGAAAAAAGTCAATACGTGTCCAAAGGGAAATTTGGACTCATTTTCATTCAATTATATTCATTCCACAGATGTGTTGAGAGCCCGCTCTATGCCAGGCGCACGGAGGCTCCAGAACATCAAGAAGACTAGGAAGACCCTGTTTGCTGGCTCATCATCAATGACCAATCATCAATGACCATCATCAATGGTCATTCTTTAGCTCTTCTTCTTTGCCAGGAGACCCATCAATCACTGCCACATACTCATTTTCCCAGCTTCTCCTGCAGCTAGGGCGTGGACAGTGCCTAAACCCTAACTGTGGGGACCTCAGGGGAAGTTAGCTAGAGCAGCAGAGGTCAAGGAAAAGACTCTTCTCCCCAACGAAAGAAGAAAAGTCCTCCCCTTTCTTCCACCGGCCTTTAGTAACAATTGTGTGAGGATGAGCTACCTAGAGCTGAGGAAGCCATCTTGGGGACATGAGGACACCAGACAGAAAGCAAATGCCAAAATGCTGAGGATGGCAGGGTGGAAGGATCAAAAAAGCTTAGATCCTTGATGACATCATTGAGATCTGAATTGATCAACCCTGCAACTGGCCTACCTCTGGGCTTCTTGTTATAGGAGATAATAAATGTTTCCATTTTAGCCATTTTTAGAGGAGCATTTCTGTTACTTGCAGCCAAAAACACCTTAGCAGAAATAGAGGCTATCTCTTCCAGGAGAAATTCATCTAGCACATTTGTGGCTATTATATTTGACAGCACAGACCTAGCACATACAAAAATCCCTTCCCAATTAGTTATTTTCACTCAGACTTCAAGTGACCCATGCAGAATTTGGGACACCCATCCCTAATACTCAATTCCAGATTCTCGACTATGTGTCATAATCCCAATTTCCATTTAGTCTTCCTTAGAGTGGCTGGCAAGCAAGGAAAGTAATTGGGTTTATTCTTTATATTTATTTATGTTCTTTGCTTTTAAATAATGTAACCAACCTTCTTTTGGCTCAGCTGGGCATTCATAAGACAGAACATTTATTCATTCAATTTGTTGAGCTCATTTTTATTTGGTGCCTATCATGCATTAGGCAGTTATCTAGACTGCTCCAACAGAACTTTCAAGTTTGCAGGTTCCACCACCACCAGCTTCTCACCTCCCTTCCCTCTCTCGCCTACCACCCCATGCTTCCCCCCAGCAGGGGGATATCGTCTCTGGATATCAGTGCATAAAAATTCAACCAAAACAGACACATATTCCCAGAGCCTCCAACCTAAGTGTAAACTGACAGTAACCAATGAGAGTCTTTTTTTTCCCTTCAAGATGTGTAAATAGTAAGTTCCTCAAGGTTCATGAACCAGGTGCTGCTTGCCAGCACATTCTTTTATACTTCTAATCCCTTCTAGTTTAACTTTTTCATACAGGCTTTCTATGAAGAGAAGAAAAAAGCCATTTATGTGCTCAGTTACTGAACGTGGCAGAGTTAGACAGGAGGAGGGGGAGGTCCACTGGTTGGAAGGGCGGAGGACAGACGTGTGAGAATGGATGTCGAAACGCCCACATGGGGTACATCAAAGCTTACCTCGTAGACTCGGCCAGGTGCAGAGCAGGATCGGGAAGAGCACTGTGGGCAACACTTTCCAGGGACTCGGACTACAGTTTCATCCTGAACACCCAAAAAAGCAACAATCCATCAAAAGGAGTTATTCATAAAATCCACAGCAGTAGGAAAATTTCATTCATAGCCAACTCAATCACGTGCCTCAAGCACCCATAAACAGCAATTTCTTCTTATTTAGTATCTAGTAGTCACCCAGTGCTTTAATAAGAATTAGCATTTCCAAGGTCAGTGTGACTCTTAAAGAAGTCTGCACACTCCTTAAGTCCTATAGTCTTCTAAGAACAAAGCACAAATAGTAACAATAATAATAGTAATTAGTGTTTGCCAGGCATTATTTTAAGTGCTTTACATGACCTTGTTAAGTAGATGCTCTTATCCCCGCTTTACAAACAAGAAAAGTAAAGACCAGAGAGGTTGTGTGACCTGCCCAAGGTCACATAGCTGACCTGGTAATGGCAAATACTTGGCAATGGGACTTCAGAGCACCAACCATACCAACACTTAAGAATATTTACACTCCTGCTGACTAACTACTAAACTCAAAGTGAAGGTAACCTTCCCCTGATGCGCTACTTCACTGCATCTTTATGTGAATACACACATTTATATACGGGGAATGATGGGAACATGTTCTGAGAAGTGGGTCATTAAGCAATTTCATCGTTGTGTAAACATCATAGAGGGCACTCACACAAACCTAGATGGCATAGCCTACTATACATCTGGGCTTTATGGTACGAATCTTATGGGACCACTGTCATAATATGTGGTCTGTCACTAACTGAAATGTTCTGTGGCTCATGATTGTATATTCATTAGAAGGTCCTTAAGATGAAAAAAAAAGATCAATCCTATCCCTAGATATCTGGAGTAAGCCAGTGCAGAGAAACGTGGGTGACAGAGACCAAATGCCCAAAGAAGCCCCCCACGGCTCTATCCCTACATTCTCACCTCTACCACCCTACTCCCACCCCCAGGACATGACCACTGTCTCTGCTGCCTCAAAGATTTCCACAGCAACATCTCCTCATTAACGCCAGAGTCAGCCTCTCACTTTGACTTATCGCTACAGCCTTTAGAATGGCAGGAAGGTAGATAAATTACAGCAAGAGAAGGAAGGTTAGGACAAACCAAGTTTCAATCACTAAGAAGTGGTAGATCTTATAGAGAAGATACCTCCTGAACAGCTATCCTCACTTTCTCTTATGAGAAGCAGAAAATGAGATTTTACTGTTATGGTTGCTCTGGCATTCATTCTGCAAGACAAAGGAGGCCAATGCACTTGGGGGTGGGGGTAGGGGGGGTGTCAAATAACCTTAATTTTTCATGGGAAGTTCCAGTCATACCTCAGTAGTTCTTTAATCCAATTATATATGATCAGTCAGATCAATGTGTTACTGTCTAATGGGGTTTAGTTCAAACACCTGAATCACTGGACCTAAACTGAGAGCTGTTTTCTCTGCTTTAGGTTATTTTATTTCTTTATGATTCTACATGCAAAATATTATGACCATTGATGTTTAATTGATGTATGAAAATTGGACATGCATGGAAATCATTGCACATTTCTTGACCTCAGAACTCTTCAGCTTAGTGAAATTTTAGTGAGGAAGTAAAATAAAGGTACATCTGATGTCACACTATTCGATAACTTTATTGAAGTAAAGAAATGAACTTGTACAATGTTAAGTAAACAGGGAACAAATGTCATGATCACAAATCTTGAATAGAAATATAGAGTAGTGTCAATCTTTCTTAACCAAGATGGACCAGACCCAAGTACAGTAGCAGAGCCAAGGCGAGAGTGTGGGGGAGGGAGGCATTACTTGGATAGAGGTTGGTACAAGCAAAATCACCTTCTTATTTGCAATACCCAATTAATATATTTTATTGACAGAAGCAGAACCTTTCTTCACAAATACAGACTAACAAGGGCAGGAAAGCACAGCATTTAAAGAGAAAATATCCAGGATATGAGAGAACTACACGATTGAGAGTTGAGATCCCATCTGGGCTGGTGCTTTATAAGCAGGACTGGAGAGGCAAGTAAAAACAAGGCGAGCAGTGAGGTGGGTCAGAGAAATGGGAGAGAGTCTTTAACAGTGCGCTTTTGTTGCTATTATACACTAAATCCTATCATTCTAGTCTACGGAGATTTGCCCTTCCAAACGTACACTCTATACTGGGGTCAGCAAACTATGGACCGTGGACCAAATTCAGCCCACCACCTGTTTCTATAAACTTTTATAGGAACACAGCCACACTCTTTCATTT
Organism: Equus przewalskii; assembly: GCF_037783145.1. Lineage (NCBI taxonomy): Eukaryota > Metazoa > Chordata > Mammalia > Perissodactyla > Equidae > Equus > Equus przewalskii. Next base: position 58,034,258 of record NC_091833.1, read on the forward strand.
TCATATTATCTATGGCTGTTTTTTTGCCACAACTGCAGAGTTGAGTAGTTATTCCCACTGTATGGCACATAAAGCTGAAAATATTCACTATCTGGCTCTTTGCAGGAAAAGTTTGCCAACCTGAGGTCTAATATGGTACCCTCAGTCATCACAGGAGTTTAATATAAAAAACATATGACTACTGTCATTATAATTTTGCGTAGGACTACCATTAAGGATATATTTAATTATGGCTTTTCATATCTCTTAAGTAAAAATACTTATGATAAAGAAGTGTACAGTGGACTATGGCTAACAGCCATATTTCCCACTATGATATTTTCCCACTATGATACCTCTGAAGACATACAAAGAAATAAAAATTCCACCAGCAAAAAGTAGAACAGCCAACCTCTTGCCATTGCCAAGAGGAAGCCCCACGGACCATAAGACATTCTGTGGCCTCTCTTTGCTGCGTAAACCTAAATAGAAATAAGAACCATCACTCTTCCCAACCCTCTGCCTTCCTATATCAATCACAAGATGGCCTTTATCCCTCCAGTGTGTGGCTGCTGCTGTTTGAGGCAGTCTGAGCGCCAGCCCTAGCCTTTCACCTCCCTCAATGTCTTTCTTTCTACACCGAGTCAGAGTTCATAATGTGAAAAAAAAAAAGAGTGGGAAGTATGTCCATTGGAGGAGGTAGAGGGAGTGATAAAAAGCTGTGGGGAAGGAGGATGCCCCAAATGTAAGGCACACAGCCACCAAGAGAGATGAAAAGAGGCCTTGCAGCAGTGCAAACTGGGGCTTGTAGTTTTTTGTTTCATGTAGTCAGAATGTAAGAGGGTCGGGCAGTAGACGTAGGAAGAGACCTGATCTCAGTACAATAGAGTTACACTAAATGAAAAGCCACCGGACCCCAGGATGAGGAGACACGCACATTTCTTAGCATCTGACTACAGATCCAAGAAGGGGAACTGGCCAAGGGCAGGCCACTCACCCTTGCAGCTTTCAAGTAGTGAGTATAGACATATTTCTCTTGATCAAGGATGAGTAAGTAGAAAGAAAAGAACTTGGGGAAAAACCCTGAAGAACAAGCAAAACTAGTAATGTTGAAGATTCAGAGAAAAAGCAGATTTCTGGACAGTATGCACTATGAGATCTAAAAGAAAAGATTTAAAAGCCATTTTGCAACTTCAGCAAGAGGCAAGAAAATGCAGTCTTTATTAAATAGAAGCAAGAAGCAATAAAGAATGAATAAGCATTAGGATTAGAAAGTAGATGAACCAATAACAGGAAAAATAAGGAAGAACGAAAAGAACATTAAAGTGGAGTTGTCAAATTAAAGTCAATACTAGAGGTAGTAAACCCAAACTCAAGAAGCTCTCTCCATAATGCAGAGGAAAGACACGTAGTGAAAAACGATGAGAGAGAACATGATTGGCTATGAGGGGAAAGAGAGGGGCGCAATCTAGGAATCATAGGTGTTTCTGGAGAAATGAGAATAATTGGAAAATATGTGATTACTTGAAGCCATAACTGAAGAAAATATTTTAAAAACTGAATACAGACTGAAAGGGTTTCACAATACTCTAGGAAAAATACATGAAGACACCTCAACCAGAAATACCCTGAAAAATGTTTGAATTATAAAGATAAAGAAACATCCTGCAAGAATCCAACAGAGTAAAACTAGCTGAATATAACATAATAGAAAGCACACAGACCTTAGACTTATCCTCCATGGCACTAAATTCCAGAATTCAATGGAAAGGAGTCTATAGGATTGGGATGGGAAGAGAGTATAATTGCCCCAAATTTTAGACCCCTCCAAATTATCTTTCACGTATATGGGCAACAAAAAAATAACTCTCCAACACTTAGTGGCTCAGAAGACATACCAATCGTCTGTCTTCTTTCTTTTTTTTTAGTTTAGGAAGATTCACTCTGAGCTAACATCCGCTACCAATCTTCCTCTTTTTGTATGTGAGCCGCCGCCACAACATGGCCACCTAGAGATTAATGGTGTAGGTCCACACCTGGGAACCAAACCTGGGCTGCCGAAGTAGAGCATGCCGAACTTAACCACTAGGCAACTGGGACTGGCCCCTGTCTTTCATGAACAAATATTCAAAGATGAAGTTCAACCCACTCAGATTAATCAATATTGGATATGGGAATTTGTAGTATTAAAAAAAATGGGTGGTAACATCATCAGGAACACCCTTCATCAGACCAAACACGTTTTAACGAGCCTATAAAAATGTGGATGGGTTAGGGCTCTATTCACAATGCCTCTGGACTAAGTCGAAAGCAAGCAATTTCAGTATGAATTTATATCCCTCATTAAGGGAACAACCCCTACTTGAACATATGGAATTTCTCCTTTTGTCAGAGAGTATCATCAACTTCTAAAATGTGATTATCACTAAGCAAACAAATATATCTACATTTGTCTACCAAAAAATTGGAATGAATTACAAAAAAAAGATTCTTTCATGGTCTTTTTGAATGGTAGAAATACAGATTATCATTTTCTTTTCTGCTTTATCCAAACTTTCTGTAATGAGTACAGATTCCTTTTACAACTAAAAAACCCTTATATTAAAAATCAAATTTTTCCAGGGCTCAAGACCTGGAAATACATTTCATCTGATGAACCTGTGTTCTTTTTAATATTTAATGAATGAATGCATATAAAATAATTGCAGTCATGTTCAATGATGTTAGCAACTATTGTTATTGTGATTATTATTATATGTAAACACTATATAACTCATCATTTTTGGGGCAATATAGCATAATGGTTAAAAATATGAGTCAGGTGGTTTATTGAGGTTGTGACGCAGAACTGTCGAGGTTAGAGGCACTGACATTTCCTAACTGTGGTACCTTGAACAAGTTACTTAACCCTCTGTACCTCTGTTTTATTTTCTGCAAAATGAGGATGATAATAACAGCTCCTACTTCATAGCCTTGTTATAAGAATTACAAAGCTCTTAAAATTAATAATTGGCCCATAATAAATGCCTAAAATATGGTGATGGTGATTATGTTTCCATCAAAAGTGCTAATTCTATAGGACCCCTTTAATCATGAGAACATCCAATATTTAACAGTGATATTAAATCAAGAAAAATGGTTCTAAATAGTCTGACAGTTGATTTTTTTAAAATATCTCATAGCAAAAATATAGACTTAATGATGTAAGAGTCATTTAAAATCAATCTGTTTCCAAGACTTCAGAATGCTTACATATCAATTAGCTCTAAAGCATGGTATCAAATTTCATCTTTTTAATTAATCAATGCAAACTACAGTCATGTACCACATAGTGATGTTCTGGTCAACTACAGACAGCCTAAATGACAGTGGTCCCATAAGACCATAATGGAGCTGAAAAATTCCTACCACCAATGATGATGTAGCTGTTGTAATGCTGCATAACCAAAGAAGAGGCAAGAGAAAAGGAAATTGCAGGAGAAGAAGAATAAGAACCCCAAGAAAATTCACCGTGAAAGGTATAGCAAAAGCTTTTGCAGATTTCAAGAAGATCCTTAAAAAGTTTGAAAACATGGACCCCAACAACAAAAGGTTTTCATTAATAGAGAAGAATGTTCATGGTGCATTATCTGTCTACAAGAAAATCTATGATGAAAAAAAGAAACAAACCAAGCAAACCACCAAGGGCATATTTCTGAAAAGAGTGACACCTCCTCAAGGAGAGCCTCAGGCAGGTCCTTCAGGAGGTGTTCCAGAAGAAAGCATTGTTATCATAGGAGATGACAGCTCCATGTGTGTTATTGCCCCTGAAGACCTTCCAGTGGGACAAGATGTGGAGATGGAAGATAGTGATACTGATGACCCTGACCCTGTGTAGGCCTAGGCTAATGTGTGTGTTTGTGTCTTTGTTTTCAACAAAAAAGTTTAACAAAAATATATATATATATTTAAAAATAGATAAAAGCTTATGGAATAAGGATAAAAAGAAAGAAAATATTTTTGTATAGCTACACAATGTGTTTGTGTTTCAACCTGAGTGTTAGTACAAAACAATCAAAAAGTTAAAAAAAACTAAAAAGTTTATAAAGTAAAAAAGTTACAGTAAGCTAAGGTTGATTTATTATTGAAGAAAAAATATATTTTTTATAAATGTCATGTAGCCTAAGTGTACAGTGTGGATAGAGCCTACAGCAGTGTGCAGTAATGTCCTAGGCCTTCATATTCACTCACTACTCACTCACTGACTCCCCCAGAGCAACTTCCAGTGCTGTGAGCTCCATTCGTGGTAAGTGCCCTATACACGTGCACTATTTATTATCTTTTCTACTGCATTTTTACTGTACCTTTTCTATGTTTAGATACACAAATACCATTGTGTTATAATTACCTACAGTATTCAGTACAGCAACATGCTGTACAGGTTTGTAGCCTAGGAGCAATAGGCTATACCAGATGGCCTAAGTGTGTAATAGGCTATACCACAGTTTTGCATAAGTATACTCTATGATGCTCGCACAACGACCAAATCACTTGACGACGCATTTCTCAGAACGTATCTCCATCATTAAGCAATGCATGACTGTATAAGTGAGTACTGTTTGAACCTAGAATTTATGGGTAATGTTTTTAAAAACGGGAACTAGCACTTTCAATTATTCCAATATCTATCCCCCTAATATGCAGTCCATGGTTAAGCGTTTCAAGATTTAAAGATTTACAATGGGGTGTTTCCTCCATTCCTCCTCCCACCTCCCTTATTGGAATGGTGGCACACTGCTTAATTATCCTTCACACACAAGGGGACCAAAGCCTAGAATGTGTAAATCAAAATGCCCCAACTACAGTGCCCTCCAAATGTGAGATATTGTGCTACTCTACCCAGAAGCTCATTTGTAATCTTTAAGCTAGGTCAAGACTTCGTGATGAATTGAGAGATGTGACAGGAGCGCAGTACTTGATGCAGTGTGGGTAATACAATCTAGTCTTTCAATTAGATACATTTTCCCTTTATTTGGCATTTAGCATTTCTTGTCTAATTGCCTTTTGTCTGCCTTTAAAAATATTGCCCAATTGTCACAATATGCCATGTTATTGATTTTGTTTTATTTGACACAAAGTACTGCTCTGTATCAACTGAATGCTGGCTTCCAGCTTTTCCTTAGATCAAAAATGAGCTATTTTTTGACTGGAGGCAAACTCCTTTCATGGTTATCTGTCAGCTGCCGAGGAACATCATAGGAGCCTCTGGAAGAATAAAACACTATAAAATACCATGTATACCACATTTATTTGCAATTGATTTTTTCTTCTAAATTTGTATGAAAAGCCTAATATTTTGAAAATCAGATCAGCTTTAAATGAAGGATAAGATTCCACTATTTTAAACCTCCTCAGGGAAACTCCTTCGATAATTTGAATCATTATCTCATAAGAATTAAACAGGGTATATCTGGATAATCATGTTCAAAGACACGTATATGTCTTTACAAAGCAGACTGTACCTAAGCATCGAAATACAATACCAAACCTGATTATATTACTGAATTTTCCAGATGTTTAGCTTAACATTTTTGGAACATCTGCAACTGGAGCTGGCGGCTTCTTCATGTGTACCCTCAAGGCTCAGCTTCATTATGTAACAATTAGCCTAAATGGTTGGTAATTAGTCCTGTCTGTAGCTTCTAAGGGAAAAAGACATGTCTCAGGGGTGGTCTCCAAAAGTATACGGAAAACAAAACGGCCTTTGCTTCTTGTTCCTTGTCAGGCCTGCCTGACATAATCTCAGAAGGGACTCGGAGTTCCTGAACAGTGAAGCTAACAGTCTGTGAAGGATCCATTCTGAAGCTGTCTTCCTTACCTGGTTACAAAACAGAGGCTGGCACTGAGCTGTGAAGCACTGGGCGACCCCATTTCTACACACACATTTGGCACATGGACTCAGTGGCCAGTCCTCCCCATCCTGAAACACACGGCCCTCATAGGAACAGGGTTCTGGAAGGTAAGAGAAATAAGGATTACTGGGGAATGCAGTCGCCAATCCCAGGGCTGACTGCATGGATCTGCGACCAATATAGTCACACGGGCCCTCGTGATCAGGGGCCCAGTGCAAAAAAGGGGCACCATGCTTAGGGGTTAATACCCTCCAGTCACTGCATGGAGTTCTTAATAGCTTTCTCTCTGTGTCTTGTGAGTGAAGTTGACTGAAACTCTGTAGCATGTGCTGGGGGTTTGGAGTCTCAGGTCACGTACGGCCCCCACTTCCCATGGCCTCCTTGCCTTCCTGAGATGGGTTCTCAGCCTCCTGCTCCCCGATCTGCACCTGATGAGCACTGCCATCCTCCACCCACAGCAGGGACCTGCATGCTGATGCCAGGGGAGTGCCTGTGCCCTAAGCACCAAGTAGCAGGGTGGAGCAGTGCCTGTGGGGGTCTCCACCCACTGTGTAAGTATCCCCATGCCTAAGGGCATGTGATGTTAAAAAGCAAATTAAAAACATGACAGGTTGAGAAAGAACACACAAGAAAAGAAAAAGCTTTTTCTCCTCCCTACTTTTTGAACATGAAGCCCTGCATTTTCATTTTGTACCCAGAAAACTACAGAACAGGCCCTGGCTGATCCTCCAATCTCTCCAGGCAAAATGCTTCCAATACATCTTCCTCACGGAAGGCCAACAAGAAAGCTTTCTAAAACGTAAGAGAGGATCCCACGAACTCGGACATCCCACCCCTGAACTCTGCTGTTCAAGTATTTTTACTTGCAGGGTTATTCAGTCCAAAGCAGCTGTCAGTCCTTTCCTGGTGGGTGATATCTGAAATGCATGAGGCAAGCATTCTACTCTCATCACTTCCTGAGCATACTTTTTAATCCCTGGAATGGTTCTCCATGGCCAGGAATGGGATACTTGGGGATCAGAAAGAAACCAGGAGCCTTTTTAAAGGGAAAAGGCAAGAAGAGACTATAGCTTCCAGGTACCATTAAATAAAAAAAGAATTTTAGCTATTATATGCCAGGGGAGAAGATAATGCAGCAATGACAATAATTCATATTTCTTATGAAGTATATATTACTTAGTTACAAAAATGAAAGGGTATATATATCCCCAAAATGTAATAAAAGGGGTACTTGGACCAAGCGTGGATTCCAAGGAGAGGACCTGAAGTGTGCCCTTGGCTTGCTGAACTTGGACTCAGTTTGTAGGCAGGCATAATCTCCACAGTGAAGATGCAATAAAGACAAGAGAAATACACGCTTCCTTCTCCACATGTCTTGGAGAAAGATGTTATGTTATCTCAAAGACCGGCCGGCAGAATTAGTGCTGGCGATACTACATGGAGAAGTGACTTGTTCGTTCTTCTCTCTGCCAAGAGGCAGAAGGAACTACCTTGACCTCATGGAATCACATCAAAGGATCTTGTCCTTCCTCCCTTTACTTCTCAGGAGCTACGAATGCAGAGGAATGCATCTGGCCAAAGCAAAAGAAATAAATCAGAGGGTCGCAGAATCTCAAGTTTGGAATGAACCTCACTCTGCAACACTGCTTCTTGCCAAGTGCAAGGCTACATCTTGGTTCCAGTAAGGAATGGGGCTAGGGATCTTTGAGCCATGCTAAGCAAGAAAGAGAAGAGTTGGGATGTCACCAGGTAAACTTCACAGCAAAGAGGGTCTCTTTGTACGACTTCATACTCACTGCCAGGGCCCACACAGACTGGGCAGCAGCTTCCTTCAGGGATGAATTCCAGCTCCTGGTGTCCACACAACAATGGTGGGCATGGTTGCGGGGTACACTGGACTTCTCCATGAGTGCAAGAGCACACACTACATGGAGAGGAGGCCCACTCTGTCCCATGCTGTGTGTTAGAGACATAAAGAAAAAGAAGGTTATTGCCAGAATATAGGCTTTCATTTGACCAAATAGAAACAAACCTTTTCTTAAACAAATGAAGGATGGAGCTCAGGAAAGGTGGAAGAAGGCTCCAGCCTTGCAAGGTTGAGACTAGGGTTTGCAATGTTCCAAGTCAGAGATCAGTTAAAAAACTCATTTTTAAAATGTGGTGTGTGTGTATATATATATATATATATATGATGGAACACTACTCAGCCATGAAAAAGATGAAATCTTGCCATTTGCAACAACATGGATGGACCTTGAGGGTATTATGCTAAGTGAAATACGTCAGATGGAGAAATACAAATATCTCGTATGATTTCACTCCTGTGTGGAAGATAAACAAACAAACACGTAGATACAGAAAACAGATTGGTGGTTAGCAGAGGGGAAGTGGGGTGGGGGGGAAGGTGAAAAGCGTAAAGGGGACATTTGTGAAGTGATGGATGGAAACTAAACTTTTGGTGGTGAACACCATGTAGTCTACATAGAAGTCAAAATATAATGATGTACACCTGAAACTTATATAATGTTATAAACCAATGTCACCTCGATTAAAAAAATGGACTTTTTATTATTCCTAAGATTTATATTTGAAAATTTCAGAAAAGCACAAAAAGAAAATAGAAATTACCCATTGTTTAAAAAAATCTGTAACGCCAAAAGGAAAACCCACACATACACATATATCTACTGAATTCTTTATAATGGTTATATTATTTTCAATAGTTTCACTCCGATCCCGTTTTTTTGTGAGGTTTTTTTTTTGCCTTTACTTTTTACCCTGATTAGTTCCCATATCTGTGAGCTGGCTCTCTCTTTCTCTCTCACTCTCTCTCTCGTGGTCCTGGGGAAAGTGTGATAGCCAGCAGGAAGCACCTGCTCCATCCAGTTCTCCCACAAACTGCAGAGATCACTCATTCCCGGTGAGGGTGCCCATCCACACACACACACACACACAAAACGTTCCTAATCCACTGTAGGCTGGGATACAACCAACGTCCCCAAAGCTAGCACTGCATCAGTGATATCAGAGATTCGTGCTTTGAGTGATACCTTTACTGAGTGCCAAAAGTATCTAAATGAGCCCCTCTCGGATGTGACGCAGAGTAAGAGTGGGGGTAAGCCCTGAATGTAAAAAGCTACAAATATGTTGATTGTTTAGGAAGTAGCTGTCAAAATATGTTATGTTCTCAGTGGCAGAGTGGAATAATGGTGGCCTTTTAAAAGATGTAGGAAAAAAATTAGCTTAATGAATAAAGTTTTCCTCTAGAACATTTTCTTAAATATTGGAACCTGCTTTCCTCTGCCTCTATCAAATGTGGCATATGATGATATCCGATTCAGCACAAATCACATACAGACTTCTATTAAAAACAGCACACATTCCAAGTGCTCAATCACCTAAATATAATCTGGAGATTATAACTGTGTTACTGAGAAGCACAGAAAATAAACATCCTCTTGCTTCTCAAGCCAGCATCCACAATATTTGTCTCTCTCAAACACAAAAGAACTCTGTCTTACCTAAGCAAGTCAGTACCCCTTTATTCTGCAAATTGCTGCCAGGTTGCAAGCACGCTAAGTCTGACATTTTGGAATTACTAATAACCTGTCCTATTATTGTAACAATGATAGTAATAGGCAGTCACAGTCATCCAATTATGTGGAAACCAAGCCCTCATCTTACTATCATGAAGATCACTTTCCTTAGATGGACTCCCTGGGAGCACAAGAGGGCAATGATGTAAGTACGCACTGAGTTGGACAAACCAAGGATTTCCTTGGACACATGCACATTCTCAGATGCCAGCTCAGCCCTCCCTGACTTGGGGACTATGGGTGAGTGACTAATCTTTCTAAGTGTCAGCTTCCTGGTCTAACAAACTGAAATGATATGACAACACCCCCTTCACTGGGTTATTAAAAGATTAAATGTGGTAGCTTGTTAAAGGGCCAGCAAGGAGCAGGCCAGGTGGGACATGCTCAGTCCTCTCCCCTCTTTCCACTGCATGAGTTCATGGCCTTCTTCCTCCTTTCCACACCTCTATGCTGACTGTGATTATAGGAACGGACGTGGATGCCAAGGCCCAGTCCCCTCCCATCAATTTTTACTTCTGCTATAATTAAACATAAAATTTCAAATTTAGAACAGCATACAAATGGGCAAGTTCACAACTTGCTAATAAACTGCTGGCTAATAAAAGATAGGGAGCAACTGACCTTTATTCTTTGAAAAGCCTAAGCATAAAAGCAAAGGAAGAAATTATAAGAGAAAAATTGATAGGTTCTGATGAGTTAAAATGTTTAAAGTCTGTCAAAAGTACATTATAAACAAAAGTAAAAGGCAAATGACAAACTGATTTAAAAAATTGCAAATTATATTAATTAGAACTAAACCCTAATAATATATAAAAGCATTTACAAGCATAAGGAAAAAAAAATCCCAATGGAAAAAACCGCAACAAGCTTATAGAATATTCAACTTTATTAATTGCAAAGAAATATTAATTAAAGTAAAATTGGGTAATATTTCTTAATATCAAATATGGGAAAAGTTTAAAATTCATAGCCGCTGCTGTTGCTAAAGCTGCAGTGGAGTGGAACTGTCCTCCACAAAGCCTTCCCTCACTATGGCACCTGGAACGACAGCCTGGCGGGGCTACCCAACGCAACCACACTTGAGAAAAGCCTGCACTATCCGTGATATTCCCACTGGATTTATCATTAGACACAGACAACTTAAAATTGAATTTTAGCCACAGATGTCAGAGCTTCAATATGCAAAATCTTTAGATGCTTTGACCTACTAATTTCACTTTTAAGAAGTTATCTGAAGAAAAATGATCAATGATACACAAAAAAGTTTAAATGCAAGGAATTCCATCTCATTGTTCCTTATAGTGAAACTGAAATATTTTAGGGAAAATTGGAAGCTACCCGAATGCCTGATAATAGGAAATCATGTTCTCCAAGAGTATGCTAGGAACTATTTACAACATAACATTATGTAAAAAAGCAAGATATAAACTGTATACAGAGTATAACTACAATTATGCAAAACGTACATCTATATCTATCTACACACAGTACAATTACAATTATGTAAAAACATATATCCATATCTATCTATTATCTATCCATCCATCCATCGCCACTGCCACTGCCACCTCTTACACCCATAACTAAGAGAACAGTAACAATAGTTTCAGAGCTTGGGGATTTCTAGTGGATATTTTTTCTGCATGTATACTTTTCTATTTTCCAAATTTTCACCAATAAACCTATTTTTACTTTCGTCATTTGAGGGCAAATAATTCTTTAAAATATTAAAAAATCATTTATATATCTTAAATAAAGTAAAGTCTGAAGGCTGTGTATAAAACATCTTGAAGTGAACTTCCTTATTCTATTAAAAGTTAGGAGATTGCTTCTAAACATCTAGACGTTTCATTTCATTAAAACAAGAGCTCGTTTTTACTACTACCAAGAATACTATCGTTTCTTAAACATTTTCAATCACACCACCTTTCACACAGACCACAAAAATTATAATAACAACCTGTTAATCACCAAAGTTTTTTCACCTGTAAAATGAGAGGGCCGTGATCACTAATCTCTTCAGTGCCTTCAAGCTCTCTAATGACGTGTCTCTATCATCTAACTCAAGAGACAGAAAACAAAGAGGGATTCTCCCTTCACAATAAGCTTGAGAATTATGGGAACAACAAAGAACACTGGGCAGGGAGATTCCACTGCTTGACGTCAGAGCCTCAGAAGAAGCTCCAGATGGTGACCCAAAGAGCACAGAGCCATGGAGAGGGATTACTCCCACCTCTCTCAGGGAAAAGTCACATGAGTCCCCTCCATCTTCATCTCCTATTCCTGTTCCTAAAACAAAGATGCCCCTCTCACCAGAGGAAGCCTAGAGATCAAGGGGTTTGACATATGCCTATATATATATATATATATATACCTAGATAGATAGATAGATCTATACATAATATATATAGTTCTCTATACTCATTTACAAAAGCCTTATTTTTTCTAAACACTGTAGCAGCAAAGAGAGCTTTGCAAAATCAAGGAATAACAGCCACACAAAGCAATGCTCCTACACAAGACCCAGTTTTAGCTGTGCCATCTTAACCTCATTCATACCGTTTGAAAACATGAGATTTTGACACTGAGCAAAAGTGCACTCTGCAGACAACATCTTCAATATCTTCTTCGGCATAGCCAACTAACATGTCGGCTTGGCTGTTGACATAAGTCCAAAGGAAAGATAAGGTCATAAAGCATTTGCCAGGCTTACTGACAGAACAAAAAAAATAATTTTTCTTCATATAACTTGTTCCAGTAGGAAGTTATAGATCCAGAATACTAACTATCTGGGAATGTTCAGTGCATATTATAATTACATCCTCTACTTTGAGGAGAACAAACCTGCAGAATTCAATATTCATTTCCTCCCTCACACACATAAATTAGTTCTCCTTTCAGCCTCATAGACAGGCAAGGCAAGCAGACCTCTTCCTCCATGCCCCCCTATTCAATCGGATGTGGGCACCAGGGCATTACCACCTCCCACTTTCTTTTTCAGAGTCTTCAAGCACTATCTTCTCGGACACGACATTATCTGGTGCTTGGATTAAATTAGTACAGAGGAAAAGAAAGGGGATTAATGGTCCTCTCCCTCCCTTTCACAAGCTAATTTGTGGGGAAAAGCATTCCAACCCTCTTTAGGAAAACATATTTCAGGCTTGTCTCCCTGACTGGCTGGCAAGGCTGGGCAGAGATCCAAAGGCTAATTTGAAGGGATGGCTTTGGGGAGGTCATGGATGAAATAGTCCCCCAAATGCTGGCTGTAATAAGCCCATGTAAAACTCTCAAATAACCTGGAGTCAGCCAAAAGGCTCAAAGGTTTTCCTCACTCCAGGAAAGATGTCAGGACTTGTCCTGACTTGTTGGAATACCAGTTGTATAAGATGCTGCCTACTTTGGAAGCAAAGGAGGTCCCCTAGCAAGGCAAGCCTGCTTCCTTAAAGGGTGGCCTCCTCATGCCTCCCTGGGCTCAAACCATCCTTGACTTTCTTTTGTTTCAACCCTGCGACAATGTCACTTCAGCTGATTCCCCTCCTGCCACACTCATCCCATGCTAAAGCCTCTTCTAAATCTCTCTCTTAAGGGAAAGATTTCACTTTAGATCACTGTTGCAAAGTTCTTAAAACACCAGGCTATTTTATAGCTACTGGAGTGAGTCTCCATAACCTGCCCTATGGGATGCCAGCCAGAAGCTAAAGAAAGAGGATTACTGCTATTCAGAGGGAGAGGAAAGTGCTCTGGAAACTGCTTCCCGGGAAAGCTGGAAGGACAAAAAAAGGCTCCAACATTCAGGAAAAACCTAGTGATGCGAGTGCCAAGGTGAGACTCAGACCAAACCCAGACAAGAGTTAACCCACTCAAGAAAACGAATACTATTAAGAAGGATTTGGCAAGAATCTAGGGGAAGTGAAGAAAGAAAGAAAGGAAAGAACAGCAAGACAAGAAACATGATCATTTTAACTTTAGACTAAGATTAAAATTAGAAGATTTTGTCTTGACAAAAAAAAATCATTCCTCTATCTCTATTTGAAGAAGCAGATTAGAGATTTTTGCCATCAAACTATAGTTCCTGAAATTCAGCCTTTTTCTCCATTTACATCAAGTACCAGAAATACAATTATAACGTTTTCTGAGGAAGTACATTTTGAAAGTTGCATATGGCTAAACGATGCATGGACATGTTCTTACCCAGTTTAGAGCTTTCCTCGTGATGTATTACAGCAAAAGGGTGAACTGCAATGGAGGAGGGGAGAAGGAGAGCTTTCCGAACTCTCCCAGAAAAAGGAGGAGGCCAAGTGGATTTCTCACTAACCCATCCAGCAGATCTGTGGTCCTAGAACTGCCCAGTCACACAGCTAGTTGGTCAATGACCAACATGCCCTTAGGACAATGGATACGCTGGACAAGGGATTTACTCATTGTTTGAATCCTTGGGTCATTGATATTTATTGAGTACCTACTGTGGGAAAAGTTCAGTGCTAAATGCCAGGTTAGGTGGGCGGCAAGGAAGATCACTACAAAGATACAGAAAATATTATCAACGTTCTCAGGCATCTTAAATCAAGATGAGAAGCTTGCACATGTGCACAAATATAACATGAGAAAGCAAATGATAAGTGTCATTAGAGTGGTCCATGCAAAGATTTACTGAACCCTGATTTCCCATGTACCTCTTACTTGAGATGTCTGTTTTTCCCCAGATCTTGACTTTAGATGCCCCTTCACTTGAAAGATTCAGCTTGGTGTTTTTGACCTTGAAACACACACCTATCCCAAACATTATGAACTGGCATTCTCTCCATCACCAACCTGCCCTGCAGCACTTTCCATTTCACAGGGGACCCTTTTCTGTGGGTGCAAAGTTTACACCACCCTATATAACATGGATTGAATTGAGCAGTACAGGGTGAAACGGGGTATGAAGACAATCTCAACATAGATCCTGCTTGGGTGTCTTTCAGCAACACATTGTGCAGAAGTAAAAAAGGGCTTCCTCGGGTAATTAGGAGAGAGCAGCTCAAGTGAGATGATCCTGTCCCATGGGGAAGTGCATTGTACTCTCTGAGTTTTAGGTATACACACTGAATAGCAGCCTAGAGTGGATATATCAAATCCCGCTAACCAATGCTCTGTCCTGAATGGGTAGAGACACTAACTTGGGGAAAGTCTTGTATCAGGTAGAACATGAGGATTAAAGCAAAGAGCCTCTTTCCATCACATTCAACCTCACCTGCTGCCTCAGGGTAAAATTTATGTATGGGTGGAGATGAATTGTATCCATTTTATTTTCATAATTTCTATTATAAACCTTGCAATGGTACTTTTTAATCAGTATTTAATATCTCTAAATTAATCCTAAAGGTTCTGGAATGAGAAAGTATAATAAAAGAACTTTAGGATTAATTTCTAGTACTGTGGTTCTAAATGGGAGTAGAGGAGCATTTTGCCTCTTAGCGGAAATTTGATCATGCCTGCAGACATTTCTGGTTGTCAGGACATGGGGGTGCTACTAGCATCTAGTGGATAGAGGCCAGGGATGCTGCTAAATATCCTACAATGCATAGGACAGCCCCCATAACAAAGCCTACAATGTCAATAGTGCTGAGGTTTACAAACTCTACTCTAATGGAAAGAGCCCTGAATCAGGAGTAAGACCAGGGTTCCAGGTCAGGGTGTACCACTTATTAGTAATACGACATTGGGCAAGTACCTGAAGCTCTTTGCAATTCAACTTTTTCATCTTTAACATAGAAGTAATAACATCTGCTCTACTCACCCACTCAGGATTGTTTGTAACTATCAAGTGAAAAAGTGGATGTGGTATACAAAGGCAAAGTGGTACTTTTACTATTCAGCATCACAACATCCTCGTCATCAACATGCTTAGACTACTCTTTATAGAGACACAAATTCAACCTACAAATATTTATGTAGGGCCTATGGAAGAAATAGGACAGTTTTAATCTTATTCAGGAAATCTAAATGCCCATGGAAAGTCAAATGAGCACCTGAAGGTGCTTCAAAGCCCAGACAAAGAAAACAAAACCTCTCTTGTCAACACAAATTTAGCATTCAGCTTTCCCTTGTCAATGATCTACAGATGCAGAGTCAACCGTGCGTCAGAAAACACTTACCCCATGGATTTTCTCTTCATGATGGCAAGATCCAGGAGTCCTCGCCACACACTCAGGGCAGCATTGGTTGGCGGCTATTTGAAGCACTTCTCCCTGAGCATTTAAAGACAGCTCAGTGTAAAACAGCAGCAGCAAATAGTCACAATGGCTCATCAGATACCAGCTCATCTCAGATTCACTCAATCTCGTAAGTTTCCACGAGTGACAAGAGACAGGATAAACTGAGTAAACTAACAAAAAGGATTCCCTCTGTCAAGATGAGCTCTCAATGATAAAATGAACCCCCTTGTAAAAGTAATTTCCTTGAGAATTGTCTACATCTTTTTACATGTAATGAAGTGAAGAATTTTATTCACTAGAAATGCTCTATCTGAGAAACTTTGAGTAGGGCGTGGCCCCAGAGCTGGCAGGTCACTAGCAAGCTGATAGATAACTCTATCTATAGCCGGTGGGGGAGAGCTGATGCTCGCTTTTATCTGAGATGCAGAGTAGCAAGGTGCACGGGGTGGCAGACTAAAGGACAAAGCTGGAGAGGAAACAGCATTGTTGTAGAGGTATCTCATGGACTGTGGGGAGCTGGTAGAATGCCTGGGCTCCAGTAAAGAACTGCATTGTTTTTCAAGGCTTCTGTAACTGCAAATGTGTTTCCTATCAAGATATGATACTATCAAGAGAACGTGATATCCCAGGATTTATAGGGAAGTTGTCATATTAACTAACCATCCATTTGCCACTGTGAAGAACCCATTTATCTAAGAGTTATTAAAACCATGGAGCAAAGAACATACAATTGTCTTTGGGGCTGGGTGATTCTCCAGTTAGATCCTCTGACTCATCTTGCTCCATCACTATATATCTTAGCACTTCCTCAAGTCTAGAGATGTGGCAGAACAGGCAATGACTATTTTGACCAAAAATGGTAGGACACCCTGCATTAGCCAGGAAATCATGACTTGTCCACAGAATAAAAGTCTCCAAAGAATTCAGCCAATAGAATGAAAAAGAAATTTGTGTGTGTGTGTGTACTAATGTTTCTCTGTTATTTGGGGCTGCTTCCCTTAAAAAAATTATACCTATAAGAGAATTCTAATTTTACATAACTGCATCCACAAAAGTGGGTGAGAAACAGGACTAAGATTTTACAATTGTTAATCCACTAAACAGATAAATATACCAGTAACAGGGATCACCAAATTCTTCCTATTTGCTTGATAAAGGATAAAATATACGATATGGGATTTTATTAAATTGTACATATTAAGCAACATTAATGATTTTTCAGAAAAATGCCCTCTGAACCCCAAGAGGGAACTATTCTTGTCTAATTTCCACTAAGATAGTAAATGTAGAAACTACATTAGCCTAATTTCCACTAAGAATTTCATACACTTGGAAAAAGAGATAATCCAAATGTTGTTTATAGTCTAACATGGACGCAGGGACCAAGAGAGAAAGGCAGGCAAAATGGAAGACTTCAAGGGATATTTTATGCTCCCAAATTAACTTTCTTTGTCTTATATAAAAACTAATTTTCAGATTTGGCCCTCAAAATTCATTCATAAACATAATATTATTTATCTGTGGTGGCAATGGCAGTGAGGGGGTCCTCATCTTGAGTCCATATACTGAACTTCTGGTAGAACATGAAAGAAGTGATTTGAAGCTAAAGAAAGAGCAAAGAATTTGTACATGGGTGCTCAGAGATGGCGAGACAGGGAGCTCTTGCAACCAAATCATGTGACTTTGCATAGCCTCGTGAGCCGTGGGCTACGCAGAACACAAAAGCCTACCACCCCTCCAGGCTTTGCACTGGAGAACACTGCATTGGGGTGGGCCACATGAGCAAGAGACATCAATGAAAGACTGTCAGGGAGCTGGGCAAGATTACTTGCCTAGGATCTAGAAGAACCAACTAATAATAATAATTATGACAATTTGATACTTATACCTAACACTTATTAAGTACTTAAAATAGCCAGGTACTCTTCTATGTATATGTGTCTCTACGTACATATGTGTATATATATGTAGATATGTGTGTATAAATATATGTAATTTAATTCTCACAACTCGATTAGTTAATAATTAATTATTATCTGCATTGAGGTTTGTAGTCGAAAGCCCACCATGTAATACAGTGTTTATTGGCATGGCATTCTCCTCTATGTATATATGTTCTCCAGAAATCCTGAAGAAGGGATTCGTTCTGACAAGACCGGGCTAAACAGTCAAGGTTCTAAATGCCTCTCTTCTCTTTCTCTCAATCTTTTCGCTGTTCTGTCTCTCTTTCTGTCTCTATTTATCTAGCCATCCAGCTGGCTATGCATATAGGATACGCATATATGGATATGCATATAGAATCCATTATATATCATTGTAGGATGAATAGATAGACAGATAGATAGATAGACAGATAGATAGACAGACAGACGCAAGTATCTATCAGAATTGCCATTGATACTAGGTTATTTCCAGGTAATCCATGAGAAAAACATAAATTGTAAAAGGGCTTTTAAAAGTTTTTAAAAAATGATATCAGCCCAAGTTATTATAAATAATAATAATAATTTGTTTAGGGTATAATGGTGGTTCATTAACTTGTGCCATGAACTAATGTAAGTGTACCACAGCAGGTTTGAATAACAACCCATGCTGCTGTGAAATGCAAAGGAAAACTTAAAAGCAACATGATGGAGTAGAAATTACACAGGGGCATGAGCCAGGGACTAAGCTTCTTGTCATGGCTGTGCCACTTACTAGCTCGGTGTCTTTGAGCAAGTGACTAAACCACCAGAAGTCTGTTTCTTTGTCTATAAAAATGAGAAAGCCTGACTAAGGAATTCTGGAGGCCTCTATCATTCTATGATCTATTTCAATACTTAAAATAAAGAACCCAAGGGGCTGGCCGCGTGGCCGAGTGGTTAAGTCTGTGCGCTCCGCTGCAGGCAGCCCAGTGTTTCGTTGGTTCGAATCATGGGCACGGACATGGCACTGCTCATCAAACCACGCTGAGGCAGCATCCCACATGCTACAACTAGAAGGACCCACAACGAAGAATATACAACTATGTACTGGGGGGGCTTTGGGGAGAAAAAGGAAAAAAAATAAAATAAAAAATCTTTAAAAAAAAATAAAGAAAGAAAGAACCCAAATACTCTGTGGTATACTCACATGATCTTGGAGTTGAAAGTTTCTTATGGTCGGATCATCTGTTCCAACCCTCTCATTTTACAGATAAGCAACTTCCTTAGAGACTTCATGCTTTCCGACTGCATCATTCTTCCTTATTACTACCATTCACCAATTTGCTGATCAGTCCTTCACACTCACTCACTAAAGACTTGGCACCTGGGTCTCAGCTTCTTTTCTACCCTATGTCTAGACATAATTCTCGACAACTTCAATGTCCACAAAAGTAGACAGTCTAACATTCTATCCTTGATCACCTCAATTCACACAATCTCCATGTCTACTTCACTTGAGCTCCTGTGGCCACGGTCAACCTTGGGACCTGTCCATACTCCCACTTATTCTATACCAGAAACCTTGAACTCTGAATCTGAGCCTTCTAGCCTTTAGTGCTCTCTCACCCTCACTCCCACTCATCTTTTCATCTCCTTCAGAGATGCTTGAGTACTTCTTTTCCTTGCAATCATTCAGCCTCCACTGGCCTCATTTTCCTATTCATGTTAGCCTCAATGCCCAACACTTCCTGCATCTCTATTACTTCTATTAATATGGCAGAATCCCAATCCTGGATCTATTTCACAATTTGCCTTATCTTCTTTTATACCTGGCTGATAAGCATTGCTGAGGAAATCATTCTACCACGCAGCTTGGTACTCCCACAGGTTCATGGTCTCCTGTTCTTGTGGGCTCTCAACACCATCCACAAATGCTTTACCTTGACCTTGGTCAGTCCCTTTCTCCCCTCAGTGACATCTCCTAACATTCACTACTTTCTTCCATCCCCCAACCAAACCTTAAAGTCTTCACAAAGTAAGTTCATTAGGTATGAGCTACTTCAGTACCCTGTCCCTTTTCTTACTCACAAATTTAACTATATTTGTATCCATCCATGGCTCTTTCTTTCTACTCTTAAGAATGAAGTTCTTCTCCCCACCCTATGCTCTAGATCCCACACACTCTGTTCTCCAAAAACCATTCCTTCTAATTTGTTCATTCTGTTTCTCTGTCTCTCCTCCTACCCTACCCCCCATATCTTCAACTTCTCTGTCTTCTAGGTCATTCCTCTTTCCCTCCTAAGGTGATCATGTCTCTCTCATGCTAATATCAAAAACCAGAACCAAAACAAAACCTTCTCCAGTCTCTTGTTTGGCCATTCTACAAATATGGACTGAGCGTCCTCTATGTGCCACACACTGTGCTGTTTGATGGGGCTGCAATAGCGAAGAAGACAAGGTTCCTGTTCTCAAAAAGCTAAGAGCCTAGAGGAAGAAGCAGAAAAACACACGAGCATTTGCAGTCTGCTCAAGGGCCATGATAAGGGTAACTCAAAGCACCATGGCAGTACACAGGAGGCTCGATGGCTGGGGATGGAACATTCAAAGAAACTTCACAGATGTAGTGGCATCTGCCTAATGTCCCACTTCTCTCCTTCCATCCTCAGTGAATCTCCCTGAAAGAATAGCCTTCTCTTTGGCTCCCTTTCCCCACTTCCTATCTACTTCTCAAACCTCTGCAATACAGCTTCCACTCCTGCCACTCCATTGATATCAACTTCATCGTGGCCACCGGTGGCCTACATGTTGTCAAATCCAGCAGAATATATTAAACTATTTTCCCACTTACTCCCTCACCTGTGAGCAACACTGGATACAAAATCCTGGAAACTCTCTACTTTCCTGGCTACCATAATACTGCTCTCTTCTCTGGCCAATTCTTACCTCTTACATCTCTGACTATGTCTTCTTAACCTTCCTAAGTCCCCTCTTATGTACACCTCCCATAAATGACCATGTTCCCAAATTCCATCCTTGATCTTGTATTCTTTCTTCTCCAAATCTCTGGATGAGCTCATTAATTCTAAAGGTTTGCACTACTGGCTATATGCTAATGATACCCACATTATATCTCGAACCTTGTCTTCTCCTCTGAGTTTTAGACTCATATATCCAGCTGCCTTTTTGACATATCCACCTGGCTCTTCCATGAACACTTCAAACTCAACGTTCTTCAAAGTGAAATCATCATTTTCCTACCAGATGGAATGCTTTTCCTCATTCCCCTATATTCTCAATATCCTTTGGTGGCTCAGCTAACCAACTAGTCATCAAGCCATAAATATGAAAGTCATCTCTCCTTGTCCTCTCCCTCACCCGCCTACCTTCATCCAGTTCTATTGATTTATCCCCTAAATATTTCTTGAGCCTGACCTTTCCTCTTGATCCCTACATTACCAGCGCTGTGATTTAGTTCTCATCCTCTCATTTGGATTATTCTTGCAGCCTCTGAACTGATCCACTCATTTCTAATATTATGCATTATCTTTGAAAAATCAGAGTGATTCTTTCTAAGAGAAAAGCTGGCCATTCTACCCATATGCCTGAAAACTTCATTAGTATTCTATCATCTTAAAAATAAAATTCCAAGCTCCATAGTACAGCATAGAAGGCTCTCCATAACCTTGAACTTACCATCTCTCTAGCCTCATCTCTCATTCGTTCATTCAATCTGTCAAAAAATATTTATTGAGTGCCTACCATGTGTCAGCTGCTATTGTAGGCGCTAAGGATACACAGTGAATAAAAGAGACAGTAAACAAGGAATACCAGTAAAATATAGAGTATGTCAGATAGCAGTTAGTGCCAAGAAGAAAAATAAAGCATGGAAGAGGGAGAGGGAATGTGTGATGGGGGTGAAGATTTGCAATTTTAAATAGAATGGCATTCGGGAAAGACTTAAAAGAAGAAAAGGATCAAGCCACATATATATTTGGAGGAAAAACAAATCTCAGAGGGAACAGCAGAGTGAAAATGCCTTAATGGCAGAAGTGTGCCTGGCATATCCAGGGAACAGCAAGCAGGCCTGGTATCTAAAGCAGGGCGAGGAAGGGAGAGAACAGGCAATTAACTAGAGGGGTACAGTAGTACCTTAAAGGACAGTGCGAGGAGTTACTCGAAGTGAGAAGAGGATCCATTGGAAGCCACTAGACAGATTTAACGAGAGAAGCAATATGATCTGACTTAAATTTTAATAGGATCACCCTGGCCGCTATATCAAGATTACAGCGAAAAAGGCAAGTACAGAAACAGTGAAAGAAGTTAAGAGGTGACTGTGAGAATGCAGGTAAAAGATGATAATAGGTGGAACCAGAGTAGGAGCAGAGAAGCTGCATATGGAATGTACTGTGTTATGAAGAGCTGGGGGATTTGCTAATGTCCTGGATGTGAGATGCGGGAGCAAGTAGGGAACTCAGGATGACGCTAAGTTTTCTGGCCTGAGCAACTGGAAGAAAAAGAAGGGATTTATTGACGTGAAAAAAATAGGAGAACAAATTGGGAAGGAACAAAAGCACATTTGATATAGAACAAGCGTCAGAAACTTTTTCTGTAAAGGGCCAGATAATAAATATTCAAGCCTCTAGGGGCCACATATGGTCTACGTCACAACTCTACAACTCTGCTGTGGTAGTGTAAAAACAGCCATAGACAATACACAAACAAATGAGTATGCCTGTGTTTCAATAAAATCTACTTTACAGGCAAAGAAATTTGATTTCATATAATTTTCACATCAAGAAATATTGTTCTCTCTTGATTTTTTCCAACCATTTAAAAATGTAAAAACCATTCTTTGTTCATAGGTCACACAAAAACAAGCAGCAGGCCAGAGTTAGTCTGCTGAGCCCTGGTGGAGAACATATTCACTTTCCAGCAATACAACCAATGCTTTCTAACATTTAACTCAGGGCTTCTTCCCTGATACCACAATTATGCACGTGAAGTGGAGGAGGCATGTCTTCATAGCCCTTATACAATCAGCTCAGATTCTGACATGAATTACTCAGAAAGCTAAATATAGATCTTTTAGGAGTATTTACTCCATAAAATAGAAAGCCCCAAAATATACAATAAAATATTATCAAATTTACCAACAGTTGATGCACACCCAGCTTCTCAGAAATATACCCATGCAGAAACTGAGAAATACCCTTAGAACCTTCACTCCAATGTCAGAAACAAACAGAAACTTAGTAGCATTACGAGGCATAAAGGCTCAAGATTAATTATTATGGGGGGAGGGAGAAAACTAGAAAAGAAACTGTGCTTGTGAAATTGACAGAATACTTTTTAAAGAAAATAATTGGTCTTCTCCAGGGAATTTCAAATGTTCAAATTTGAAGCTTAAGCTTTTTTTCTTTTTTTTTTAATAGACTCATTTTAAAAAGAAAAGAGTCAGCACCTGGAAAAAAATATTCTAACAGAATAGACGTGTAGTCAGAGAAAACTGAAAATTTTAACAGAGGAGAGAGGAGAAAAGATCCTTCATACACGCGGTCAACCACAAGATTTCTTGAGTCAAGCCTCTCCCATGTTCCCAGGGAACCCAGTGACAGCACAATAATATAATCAGTGGCAGAAGGAACAATGTTTTTAGAAAACCAGCTTCAAGAAGTCAATCTTGACTTTCAATCCATTCAATGTCTTGTAAATGCTGTGGTTAGTATCAGTAGTTTTGGCATCTTTCAGACCTGGGAAAATCTCTGGACAGCAGCTTATTAATTGCATAATTATGGTTAAGTTGCTTAAAATTTCTAGGCTTCACTTTCCTCATCTGTAAAGTGGGGATCAAGATACCTACCCCACAAAATATTAAATGGGATAACATTTGTAAACCCTTAACTGAGTGTCTAGTCCAGAGTAAATTCTCAATAAACAACTTAAGATATTCTTAGATATATGTTAAAATTCTCTCCCGCATTTCATAAAGCTTACAATTAGAGATTAGGATAAATGTCAAAGCCAGATGACTGGAAAGATGCAAAAACCCTACCCTTCATTGACTTTACCAATACACGTAGGGTACAGTTAGGATACTATACCTTCTCAAAGGCACACTGAGGGTTTCTGCAAACCACAGGTTTGCAGATAACGATATCACCATGGCAACGGCAGTTCTGGCATGAATCGGGCTTCCAAATTGTGGCATCCTGCAAAGAAGCATAAGCTCTGAGTTAAAAAACTGATCAATCAAGGTATGAGCACACAAAGCAGCACCATCAACAGCCCCACAGCCTGGACAATTAAAAGGCAAAAGAAAGTCAGAGACACACACAGTGCTTGCTGGGCACTGATTAAACCCCGAGAGGCAATAAAAGCAGTATAATCCCTTTCACCACAGTCTACCCATGTAGCCAAAGATAAGGGCATGCAGCAGAGAGCTGTCGATACCCAGAGTAAAAACCATCGATTGGCCTGAAACCTCAGGAGGACAAGCTGCTCCCTGACTTGAAGTTTCTGTTTGCTGTTAACTAGCAGAAAGCATCGGAGCATGTTTAAAGGAAAATGACACTTGGACTAGCACTAACCAGCATCCTACAAGCAGCACTTGCCAGGAGACACTATGAGCACCTCAGACTTCACTTTCCAGCTCTTTGATACTAACTACATACTCTAACAGTCATCAGAAAGAAGAAAGGCTTGAGTAAGTAGTTCATCATTTTTAAGACAGATCAACCAACACATTGAGTGGCTATTATGTGCCCAGCTGTACGCTAGGCATATTGGGTACAAATGAAGCAAATGTATGGGCACCATCCCTAAGGATCTCACAAATTATTTTGGATCATGAACACCAGGGTATTAAATAAACATAAATCGACGACACTATGTTAGTTCTCGGTAAATTGGAAAGGAAAGTAATAGTCATAAACAGAAAAGTGAAATTGGGCTCAGCACAGAAAGTTCTTAGAAATTTCTTTCCTATTTCCCATCCTCTATCAAACTGAATCCGTATTTCGATTGTGCCCATTTTGAAGTAACTTGGAACTCAACTATCACATAGATTCCAGAGAGACCTGTTTCTGTCCTTTGAAAGGCTGCTCTGATGACTTTGAACTGCAGCAGTAAAGACACCATAGACTGAACTGAAATCCGTTTTCCCAGAGATTTCCTAACCCAAATTCCTATTTTATACAGGTTGAAAACAACCATACTGTTTAACGAAACAGGCTGAGTTTTTTTTGTTTTGTTTTGTTTTTTGAGGAAGATTAGCCCTGAGCTAACTACCGCCAATCTTCCTCTTTTTGCTGAGGAGACTGGCCCTGAGCTAACATCCATGCCCATCTTCCTCTACTTTTATATGTGGGACACCTACCACAGCATGGCTTGCTAAGCGGTGCCATGTCTGCACCAGGGATCCAAACCAGTGAACCCCGGACCGCCAAGAAGTGGAACGTGTGCACTTAACTGATGCGCCACCAGGCCGACCCCCTGAGTTTTAAACACTAAGCCTCTTTTTAAGAGTGTTGTCCATTTTATTCTCTGGTTTAAAACTCTTCCGTGACTCGTCTTTACCTCTGACACTCGCTTCTCTCCTGTCCTTGGCCAATCTCACAGTCCTGAGACTTTCATCCCTCCACTCAAGTTGGTCAAGCCATTGAACAGCCCCACCTCCCTTATCTGGTCTCACACATCACCATCCTTCTGGGATCACCCCCTCTTCCTTGACTTCCGCCAGAGACAGCTGCAAACCAAAATGATTCTTTTAAGCCTCAATCTCAAAGACGAATCATTTCCTAACCCTTAACCCTACAGGCTGCACCCCCAACTCAGGTGCGGCTCTTCACCACTTCTCTGTTACCCCACTGTTTCCTGCATACATTGCCACGCATTATTACACGCATTTACATTTCTGCTGGCCTTGCCAGAGCAGACTGTAAGCCCCTCTAAGAAGGCACTGACCTTGGCCCGGCACACCGTACATCCTTCATAAACCAAGCATTCACATTTCCTACGTTGCTTAGCGAAAGTTTTTTCCTTCTTTTTAAACTTTCTCATTTTTTCCCCTCAGTCAACCAACAGAAGTACTACTAAAACACTTTAGGAGGGAGTAAGAGAAGTTTCTAAGCTCCTGATGGAGTTATGAGAACACCAGTGTTAGACCTGAACTGGTATGAGCTGGGAAACTGGTGGATGCTAGCAACAGATGCTTTCACAAAAAGGCGGAAACCAAATGCGATGGTTAATGTTATCTGTCAACTTGGCTAGGCCATGGTGCCAAGCTGTTTGATCAAACACCAGCCAAGATGTTGCTGTAAAGGTGTTTTGTAGTGTGATTAACATTTACTATCAGTTGACTGAGTAAAGGAGATTACCTTCAATAATATGGATGAAGTCAAAGGCCATAAGAGCAAGAGCTGAGGTTTCCAGGAGAAGAAGGAATTCAGCCTCAGGACTGTAGCACAGAAATTCTGCCTGAGTTTCCAGGCTACCAGCCTGACCCACAAATTTCAAAATTTCAGACTTAAGATTACAACTTCAACTCTTGCCTGAATTTCCAGGCTACTGGCCTGCCCTTTAGATTTCAAACTCGCCAGTCCCCACAAATTCATGAGCCAATTTCTTAAAATAAATCTCTCTTGATATATATTTAAAGACACCCATATGTCTCCTATTGGCTCTGTTTCTCCGGAGGACCACGTCTCACATACCAACACTGGTGCAGATTTACATGGATGTGCACAACATTCCTGAGCAAAAATGAACACATCCTTTCAGGCTGAGAAATGGTAAACACCTAACCTCTGAGGGAATGTGCTTCAAACCCAAAGTCATTTGAGAAATATAAAATACATCTGAGTTGATTACGTTCCCAGTGGCTATTTCACAAAAAATCTGAATCAAAGCAAATGAGGACTAGAATCTGACTTGGAATACCTCTGAATTTCTTTCTGTTTATTGTTATAGCACATTCCTCTAAAATTGGCAATAATGTGCCAACTACGGTCTATTCTTAACCCAAAGAGCAACCACAAGTAGGTGAGAAAAAACAAATTTCATTCTCAAGCACGGTATAATATATGTTCCCTGCTGATTTCAAGAAAACAATATCACTTTCAGGATACAGATTAAATAAAAATGACAACTTCATAAAGCCAGTAGCTACCATTTATTGACCACTTATCCTGACTACTCTCGGAGCAGGAAGTGCTGAAAGAAGGTGGCATTTGTGGTACTGGAGAAGCGTGCCCTACTTCGCTTTCCCAGCCTCTGCCATCATCCTAGAGTGCTGGGCCCAGCAGAGAGGGAAGTGACGGCACATCAACGCTATGCAAAGCACTTCCGTGCATGATGACCCTACGGAGCTGGCGCTATTCTGATTATGACTATTCCCATTTTACAGATGAGGAAAGAGGATTCGAGAGACTGAGCAATTTTCCCAAGTTCCCAAAGCTCTATGCCATCTAAGCACTCAGGCTCTGGAGCCAGGCTGCCTGGGCTTCAATGCTGGTGTCACCATGTTTTAACTGTCTGTTACCAAGCTAAGGTGTCGGTGTCCCACGTTGCTCATCAGTAAAGCAGAGATGACAAAGTACTTAACTCAGAAGGTTACTGAAAGGATCAAATGAGATGATGTATTTAAAGAGATCTGAACAGTGCCTGAAACTTACTAAGGGCCTATTAAATGTAACTTATTTTATTCCAAATGCTTCCCACGATGTCGCAGGCATTTAGTAAATATCTTCCTTTTCTCAGAGTAAACACTGTCCAATAAGAACCTTGATTTTCCCATCTTCCCACTCAAGCCTACACAAGTAAAACAGAGAGAAATTACAGTCATGCATCGCTTAATGACGGGGATACATTCTGAAAAATGCGTCATTAGGCGATTTCATCATTGTGCGAACATCGTAGCGTGTACTTACATAAACCTAGATGGTATAGCCTACCACACACCTAGGTTATATGGTACGAATCTTATGGAATCACCGCAGTATACGTGGTCCATTGTTGAGTGAAATGTCTTTATGCAGCGTGTGACTGTATTAATTATGACCCTAGCACTGAAAGACCCCAGGACATTGCAGTAGAAGGGAGGAATGAATCCATAGATTGCCTTTTCCAGACTACTAGGTAATTCAAAAAGCCTGTCTCGCTAAGCTGACATATCCATGAACCCGTGTCTTCCTTTCACTCAGACAGCAGATGGCCACACTGGCTCCATGTGCTCCCTGCAGCTCAGCATGGTTCTAAGGTGCTGGCCATCTTGACTCTCTCCAGATGTGGCATTCTTACACCAGGTGTCGAGTTCTCCACATCTCAATTATTTCCTCAGTGACCCCAGACTCCAAAACAGTCCATTATACTTTTTAGCAACTCTCAATCACTGGGCTTGGCTTATTGAACTCTAAACAGGATCTTCTCAAAACACGGAATAATTTTTCACTTTCATTCATAGAACCATAAGTTTTCTTTATGCTATTTCAAAGTTAAATTTAAGTGGGCCCAGGAAGCCTTCCTGAATTTGTTCACATATCTGTCTTCCCACCAGATTACGACTCTTCAAGGAAAGAGAGCTTGTTTTATTTTTCTTTGCACATCTCCATTACCTAGCCCAGTTCCTGAGGGCGGGCTGAATTCATTCATGAACAACCCTGAGAACTTGCTTATCCTCAAGAAAATATCTACCCATGTGAATCGAGATATTCTAGGTAGGATGCAAGATCTTGACAAAACGGTGTTTAAGTGACGTCACTACAAAATCACCATAATGTTGAAGGTTATTACTTCAATGGAATCAAACTATGTTTGAAGAAAAATTTTCCTCATCTAGGCATCGGACTGTCAAAAAAGTCCTCATATTAATGTCTTAATAGAGAAAATAATTTATGATTAATTTTTAATAAAATGAGCCCTTTACCGAGGCCTGGATAGATGTCCATATATTTTCCAGGTCTAAGACTTTATGAATCAATTTCTATGGTCCCATAAAATTGCTTTATGAAAGTGGGAATACTAGAGTTCCTCAATAGCTAAAACTTTGGATAAAGCCATAAAGGCCAAAGAAACAACATTGTAAAGGAAGTTTTATGGATATTCCATGTTACTATTGCAATTCTGTCACTTTATAATCCTCTCTTCCAATCCAACACACTCTGCAAAAGAAACACTCAAAATAGTTTTTCTCTAGAATATAGATTAAAGGATTAGATTACGAGAAACCTAAAAAGTAATCAAAATATGATCTGTTTAAACAGATTTTAATATTTTTGATAATATATGAATAAAATATTCTTGTAGATAATACAGTGCCTCCATCCCCAAATATCTTAAAGTAACAGTGATGTATCTCAAGAAAAAAACCTTATTTCACTTGGTTAAGTATTTATTGAACATTTGATTGGTCTTAAAAGTAAACAATGAATATATCCCTCATCAGTATTCAAATTCCTGGGGGTAAATTATTTGTAGTATTCTATAAGAGAAGCATATCAACTGTCAAGGTAAATTTTCTTTCATCTGAATGGTATAATAACCCTGCTTTAATTATTGATTAATTCGTCTCATTTTAAATCCCTTTGGTTTCTTAAACCAAAAATGAGAAAGAAGGAATAAAACTTGCCCAAAGCTGTGCTTTCCAGTTACAAAAGAGTATGTAGAATATAATGCCTTTTTGTAAAGAAAATATAATTACATGCATGAAACAAAATGTGGAATTACACAAACCAGTAAGCAAAGGCTGGTCATTCCTGGGTGTGGATTCTAGGCGATTTTTTGGTTTTTCTTTAATCCCTATCCAAATTTTCTACTTTTTCAATATCAAAATATATAACTTAAGTGATCTCACTTTTTTTAGCATATTAAAATTTTCTAGAAAAGCTTGACCAGTAAAATGGTTGTGTGCACTTCTCATTTATTCAATAAAACATATTTCTTTAAAAGAAGTATTTTCACAAAAACCTCAGATTCCCAAAGCCATCTGTAGGTAACTCAGTGCTGGGATAGAGAGCCGATGAGAACTTCTCAGGTAGGAAGACATGGGCCAGGACCCCAGCTTCCCTGGAGGGCAGCTTTAGGCCTCAGGGCCCAGTATACTTGCATCCTTGAAAACGGTACAATGCTCTCCCTTGTTTGAGTTTCTTTTCCTAGTTCTGATGGATCTTCTGTCATCAAGAATTACTGATTCTTCTGTTCTTGTGTTGGGCCCTTGGGAGACTGAAAGCTCCTTGAGTCAAACGGAAGGGCCCAGCTGGAGACTGTGTGGTGAGGGTCTAAGCTTGGGGCTAACAAATGAGAGCTGTTGGAACCACCCTGGAGGATATGGCTGGTGAGATCTCTCCAAGTACTTTCCGGGGAGCAGAGCTTGGTACCTGAAGAAGCCAGGCTCCAGGGGGCAGAATCCACCAAATGGCTTCTGGACAGGATTGTCATAGCTTGATGGCACCTGGTCATGCTTCTCTCTTGCTTAAACAGTTCCGTTGTCCACTTACTTCTCTCTCTGACTTCATTTCCTACCCTCTCTCCCAAAACACTTTTTCCCAGCTCTAGCTACTCTGATTTTCTTGCTGTTCCTGAAACTACCAAGTTCGTTCCTAGCTTAGGGCTTTGGAATGTGCCCTTTCCTTTGGTTGGAAGGTTCTTCTCCCAAATATCAACATGGCTTATTCTTTCACTTCATTCAAGTGGCTGTTCAAAACCACCTCCTCAGACAGTCTTTTGCCATCTATTCTTTACCCTGTTTTCTTGCTAGCGCTCACCACCTGACATTATAGTATACACCTGCTTATTTGTGGACTTTCTCTTCCCCACTAGCACATAAGATCCAGGAAAGCAGGAATTTGGTTTGCTCTGTTCATTGCTGTGTCCCTCATGCCTAAAACAGTGCTCACACATAGTAGGTGACACTTATGTGACCTTTTAAAGCTACTTTTAAAATATAAGGTAAAAAGGAAAATATTGTGCCCTTTTTCCTGCCAACCACAGGGAGATGGAATCTGAGCTTTGCAGTTGAACTGGCGTGGGAGTATGGAGTTAAATAAAATCACCTACCGAATACATAACAGTGAGTCATTTCTCTAAACTTCCTGAGTTATCCCCAAACCTTCTGCAGTCGGTAAGAATTTTAAAAATTAACGGTATTCCCCACTTGTCCTTCAAAGTAAGGAAAGGACCACAATACTCAACTGGGCCTCATGTCTTCATTTCTGGAGGTTCATTTGGCTGACAAGTCTGGTTTCCAGGAAAGATAATCCATGAAAAAGGGTTCTTTGACCCTGCTCCAGTTCGGGCACGGAAATAATGGTTCTTGTTTGTCAAGGAACCATAAAGAAACGAATCGATAACTTTCATAAGGTTATTTCAGAGTTCAATGCTTTCCCCAAGTGCCTTTCCTCAGACAGCTTAGATAAACAATAACTTTTTCATCTGCTCTCTTCTTAGAGTTCATGTAAAGCTCCTCAACAAGCCCCAAATAAAAAGGAGCAGAGGCGGACACATTGTTAAGAGAAGATATGAGTCCCTGTATTTACATTAAATTCTCTCCTTTCAGGGGAAGCAAACACAAGTAAATGCCAAATAAAAGAAAAAATAGCAAACTACTTCCTGCTCGAGACCTATGTGAAAGGCTTGCTCCATATAACATTCTTATGGAGTTTCTTATTTTCCACACCAAGGACCTAAGCAGTTTCCCATTTCAGGATCCTACAGCGATTAGCTTACACCTGCTCTCCTCCTCCTGCTGTCTTAAAATGATAAACCTGAAGGCAACAGCTGTAAGAATATCAGCCTGGATACAGAAACAACAGCATGAATCACAGATGAAGATAGTGGCTATATATAACTGAAAATGTCTTTGTTCAGTTGGCTCACAAGAGACCCTGAACAGCATGGCAAGTTAACACCATGTCCTTGTACATATGTCTTCTTAGAATAGTGTGCTACCATGGGTGAAGGCAGGGAAAGGAAAGGCAACCAGCTACTGCCAAGCACCAGTACTTCTCCAGGTCCTCCACGTACTCACCATCGCTGCTCCTCCCAGCACCCTGTGAACAAGGCATCACTACCCTTATTTTATAAATGAGGGAATAGGGCGTGAACAGGCTGAGTGAATTGGCCAGAGCACATCTAGTAATGGGTAAATCTGGCATTCAAACCCGTCCTTTTTTTTCTACGCTATACTGTTATCACATATTAGTAACAATGAATGCCTTATATTGTCCAACAGTCTTCCCATTTCAAATCACTCTTACTTCAGCTTTCTCATTTTAATAAGCACACAAGGGCAGTGCTGCCAAACTTACACAGGAAGAGACTGCGAGGTTAAATGACGCACCTGCCTAACGTCTTCGCGGTGCCTGCAACAGCGCATTCCCACCCTTCTAATCCAACCTCCACACGTCCTCCAGGTCTCAGTTGAAATATCGCTTCCTAGGGAGGTCTCCTCTGCCTCCTTGACTAAGTCACTATTTCCCTGCATTATGTTCTCAAAGCCAGACTTAGTCCTCCAAGTTCTGTTTAGCACAGAAAAGAAAAAGGAGAAAGAGGGCACCTTCTGGGTTCCAGATTCTTCGGCACAGTCACATCTTTTAGATTTCTTCCTAAAATATTTTGAGACAGATAGCATCATCATCCCCATTTTACAAACGAGGAAACCAAGGTTAAGAGAGGTTAGGTAGTATTCCCAAGGTTTGTAAGTGATGGCACCTATATTTGAAGCAGCGTCTATTTGATTCTGAAGCTTATGTTCTTCCCACCACAGCCACTCCTGTACCACAGCCTTGGTCTATGAACACAAGGTTACATACCACTAACTCAAGGAGCAATGCCAGTATGGTAGAGTGGGAAAACCTGGCTTCAAATACCAATTCAATTGCTTCCTAGCTTTGGGGCCTTGGACAAATCTCTTAGCTTTTCTGAGTCTCCATTTCCCAATATATAAACTAAGGATAAGATAGGACCCAATAGGGTGACAATAAAGACGAAATAAACTAATGTCCTTAGCACAGGGACTGGTGCACAGGAAGCACTCAATAAATGTTAGCTATGAGTCTGGTCACCTGCCACAATCCTAATCAGTTGACCATGGCATTTTCTGTGACAGAGGGAGTAGTTGTAGCAGTTAGAGCTTTACAAAATCCCTCTGGGAATCTCCAGCTTCCAGGATTAGGGGAAGTTAACTTTCCTACAGCTCGAATGTTTACAAAATACTCCCCTATAGAGTGCTGTGGAAACTATACTCCTAAGGGAATATGCCCAAAAAAAAAAAAATAGAATCTATAAAATAAAATCAAATGCCCAGTGAATGTCTTTCACATTCCAAATTCTGAAGCAATGGAAACACAGGCTTAGCTCTCTAACTCTTCAATTTTTTACACCCAGCTTCCATTTGTTCTAACACAATCCTGTCACAGTGAAAGAACAATCCAAGAACAACCTAAGAGCACCCCAATGACCTCATAAATTCCTAGAGATGTTAACCACAGAAAAAATTCTATAATGAATAAAACGTCTGTCTCATATTTCCACTTTAAATAATCTAGACACGAGGGAAACTCTAGTATAGCTTAAGCTTGTAATCACTTCTTTCCTCTAATAATTCAACTCTCAAAGATCTCATTTCATATTCCTAAGGCAAATGGAGAAAAAAAATTAAACATCCAAAATGTTTGCACATGAAATTAAATTGTAGCTATACTATTATCTCTCATATTAAAATTATTTATTTTCTTGTCTTCCTCCTCCACTAGATCATTATCATTCATTTTATAATTAGTTGTTTACTTGTCTCTCTCCTTCCCCAAGAGTAGACACAATTTCTTTATATAGAGGCAGTTTTGTGTTCCTATAGTGACTGAAACATAGCAGGTGCTTCTCATATTTTTGACTGAGCTAACGAATGGATACATGGATGGATGGATGGATGGAAGGTTGATAGATATTCTCAAGCAAATAATTCCCAGCTATTTTGTGATGTAAATGCTGAAAAGTCGAACACACAGATAATAGCACTTCACTCTCCATGCTGCCCTATAAAAGCCTGGCAGCTGCAGTAGCCATTTTCAATATGCACTGTCTGAGATCCTGCCTTTTAGACTTATGTCTCAGTCAAGATTTCTGCTCTAAAAGGGCCCTTCTATTTCTGACTGAATGCCAGGTTCATCTGCCTGATGCTATTGTGTTTCAGCATACCAAAGCTCTCATACCATCTGAAGCTCTGCTGCATGTCCCTAATCTCTAACTTTTTCCTCTATTCAGCCTCTGAGCAGTTGGCCTACTTAAACTGGCCATCCAGTAAATGGTTGAGAGTTGTCTGACACTTACATTCAAGCAGGTAAAGCCACATCCTACTATGAATGTTTTCAGGCGCAGTGGAGGCCCTGAGTCAAAGACTTCATCACTGGTGACCCCACCTCATTATTTAATGTAGAGCCAGCTCCTAAACAGGGGCTATGCCACCCCATGAGGCATTTGAAAATTTATTTTGAAGACTGAATGTTGAAGTTCAACTGGCATTTAATGGACAGGGATCATAAATTCCAGGCGTCACGTAATGAGCAAGACATTCTTGCACACGGAAAAACTGCTCCACTTCCAAGTGACTTTCAAATGTGCCACCAAACATTCAGGTCAGTGAAAAATCTGTTTATAGTTATTGGATTATATATGCTAACTCGTTTTTACATATAAAGACAACGAATTTATTGGGTGTTAATCATATACACTGGTAATAATATCCAGGAACTTAATGACCCTGTAATTCAAATAAAGATTCTAGTTTACTTAGTTTGGAACTTTATGAAGATAACAGAAGACAATAAAAACATATATTCGAGATTTAAAAATACCTATAAATACTTCATCAGATAAACAGTATATATAAACATAATTTGAAATTCTAGAATAGAATAATACAAACAAATGAGATTGATTTTGTTTAATTGCATACTGGATAAAGCTCAAAAGAATATTAGTAAACAAGAAGATAGGTCAATAGAAAATATCCAAATTGACAGATAAAGAACAAAAAGTATAGAAAGCATAGAAAAGAGTATGGGGGACATACGGAACATGTTGCAAGATTTAACATGTGGGCAATTGAGCTCTGAGAAAGACATGACAGAAAATGGGCAGCAGGAAATTTTTGAAGAAGTAACAGCTAAGAATTTTCCAAAATGGAAGAAAAACATCAGGTCATAGAATCAAGAAGTGCTATGAATATCAAGCAGAATAAATACAAATATAAAGAAAATACCTAAGCACATCAGAGCAAGACCACTAAAAACCAAGAGCAAAGAGAAAAAGAACTTTTTCATCCAACATCTCCCTATCCCCCAGGCCCTGGCAACCACTTTTCTATTCTCTGTTTCTATAAGTTCATAGATTCTTTTTTCAGATTCTACATGTAAGTGATATCACATAGTATTTATCCTTCCCTGTCTGGCTTATTTCACTCAGCAAAATGCCCTCCAAGTTCATCCATGTTGTCACAAATGACAAGACTGCCTTCTTTATCAAGGCTGAATAATATTCCATTATATATATGTATGTATGTATATGTATATAATTTATATAATATATACACCACATTTTCTTTATCTATTCATCCATTGACAGACATTTAGACTGTTTCCAAAAAGAAAAACCTTAAAAGCAATAGAGGGGTGGAGAATTATCTTCAAAGAAGAACACCAAACCAGACAGCTAACTTCTCCACCAAAAAAATGATGGAAGTAAAAAAATAAATCTTTAGTGATAAATGGAAACAATCACCAACTTAAAATTCTATACCCAGCAAAAATATCTTTCAAAAAAGAAAGTGGAGTAGATGTTTTAAATCAATAAAACCTGTGAGAATTTCTCACCTGCAGACCCAAACTAAAAAAAAAAAAAAAACCGTAAAAGAAGTTCTTCAAGTGAAAAAAGAAGATTCACATGGAAACAGTAAAGTAGAAAGTAAGTTAGAGTAATGGAAAGGGCAAATGTGCAGGTAAATTTAAGAAACTGTACAAAAACAAAAATAATGACCTTGTGAGATTTTAAATCTATGTAAATATAAAACAAAGAATGACTAACACAAGACAGAAGGGGGTAAATAAACTTAAAATCTCTCAAGGGTCTAGCACTGGTTGGAAGAGGTAAACAAAATGATTAACACTTGTTGTAATCTCTAAAGGAATACTAAAAGCATGTATAATAAGCTAATAGATGGGGAAATGAAATATAAAAAAAATATTGGATTGATCCAAAAGAAGAAAAGAGAGAAAAAAGAAACAGAACAGGAATGACAAATAGAAAACAAACAGTAAGATAGTAAATATAAACCTCAAAATATCAGTAATTAGACTGAATGAAATGTTAAAAGATAAAGATTGTCAGACAGGATAAAAACAGGGCAGTAGATCCAATAACATTGAGGGCCATTATTATAAAGTATCAACTGAACGTCTCAAAGATAAAACCCCAGAATGTATATATGTATATTTTTGGTATTTATACCTTTGCCTCATTCAAAATAGGGTTTCAGAGACTAACTCCTTTAAGAATTCAATTCACCAAGAATTTATTGAGGATTTATCATTGTGCTAAGCAATGTGGAAGATACAGAACCTAAACAACCTAAACCAGATACAGAAGAATACAACCCAGTCCCTTACATTTGCCCTTGAACTTGAAAAATAGTTGAAGACAACGACTTTGGAAACAATTAGGGAACAAAGCAAAAGAAAATAACTGGAGAGAGAACATAGTTTGGAAACAGAGCACTAGACTGAGAGTCAGAACCTGCTTTTACCAAGCCAGCCACACTAGACAAGTCCCTTGTTGGGGCCTCAGATCCCTCGTCCACAAAATTCAGAGATCAGACCACATCGTCCACAACCTCAAGATGGATGGATTTCAAAATCAAACAACTCTGGAATGGAATCTAGCTCCCTGCCTTAATGGTTATAGGACCTTAAGCAAGATAATTGTCCTGACTCACCTCAGTTTCCTTTTATGTAAAAAAATAAATAAAAATAATAAAACCTACCCTGAAGGACCATCAGGAGGATAAATTAGACAACACACTTGCGATTCCTTAGCACAGCACCCAGCACTCACAGGGTAGAACAGAGGCTCTCAGTTCTCCATCCTCAGATCTTTCCTGTACCCAGAAAAACCTCGAGAGAACCTCTGTTACTCACAGGGATCATCACTGTACACCCCTGTGTGGAATTTATAAAGCAATTCATCATCTGCTGGATTTTTTTCTCCTGTGTGTATTTCATGACCATGTTCCTCAGTAGACAACCACTCCTAATGTGCCAGTAAGTTAGAAAGCTTACTTTTCAAAATATGATACTGTAGAGATTGCTGTTTTAAAAGATCGAATACACCACTTCCCAATCCCCATTTTAAAATGTCCATTACACAAATTATGTCCATACCATACTCATAGCTACTATTTACTAAGCAAATATTACACAAATATATTACATATAAGTACGTATATGTATATATACACACATGTGTACATTATAGGTGCATGTATGTGTACACGTACACGTATGATATAAATATTACACATATATATTACACATATTTACGTGGCATTTAATCCTCACAAAAATCCTATGAATCAGTTATTATTGCTTCTGTTTCACCAAAAAAAGAAACTGAAACGTAAAGAAATTATTTGGTCAGTTATTTAACTGGTGAAGCCAGGATTTGAAGCCAAGACTGCTTGGTTTCAAGAACCATGCTCTTTCAGTTGAAAAATGATAGTTCTGAAAAGAGCAGCTTCTCCACAGGTTGGAGCATAACTAATCAATAGATCTAGCTGACTTTGGCTGCTCTTTCCTCCTCCCCACGTCTTGTTGCAGCTGGAAGGATTTCTGGGAGGGAGGGCATCAAGGACCAACAAGGGCAGACAGCTCTGCCTGGGCCATCTTACTCTCAAGATCTTACTCAAGAGCTCAAGTTTCTAGGGAAACAAAAAAATCTTCTCCTC
Organism: Equus przewalskii; assembly: GCF_037783145.1. Taxonomy (NCBI): domain Eukaryota; kingdom Metazoa; phylum Chordata; class Mammalia; order Perissodactyla; family Equidae; genus Equus; species Equus przewalskii. The sequence continues at coordinate 58,071,812 of NC_091833.1, forward strand.
TAGAAATCTTTCAGGAAGCTTTCTATAAAGCCACATGGCATAATAAAATAATAATGATATAGCAACAAAACTGTACTAGACAATACTGCTCAAATCAACTTTCTTAATCGTGGCAAATGAGAAGAGTTGTAATTACTCAGCTGCTGCTATTTCCATTTCCTGGGTTCTTAGCGGAAATATTCTCCTAAATTCCTAAGTCAGAGACATCATGCAGGTTTTATCACATATGCCAGTCTGGAAATAGCTATTTAAAATGCTGTGTTGAGGAGGATTCTGAAGCTCTATCCAGGTAGGTTAAGTGAGAAAGATTACTATTGTCTGGCACCGGCTCAGGGTTAAGTTGTGGGGATGAATGGAAGTTACAACTATGTCATATGTTCCCACATTCCAGAGCCAACATAATCTACCCTAAAATATTGTTCACTACTGCCACTTGATTCATAAATTAAAGCAGAAAAAAGAAAGAAAACAAAGCAAGCTGGCTAGGCCAAAACCACTGAGATGATCAACTTTAATGACAAACTAATCAACTATATTTTACTTTCCTTATTTTTCCATTAAGCTATTCGGCTCTTTCCAGACATGTAAACCTTTCCTCACTCATAACTAGCTTACAAAATGCGCTTCTGTTCTGCATCAGCTACTGTTCCCAAGAACACCCTGGCACAGGCCACAACTGGCATATGAGCTTAGCATCTTCACCCCCGGGCACGTGGATCTCACCCCCATTCCAAACCAAGAGGAAATTAACTGCCAGTTCTGATGGGAATGACATATTGACTAAGTACTTAGACCAAGCAAACCACTCCTGCAGTCAGCAAAATACACAGTGGTTGTATTCTTTAACAACACAAGAATGCTTGATTAGATTTGCTTCAAGCCTCACTGTTCGCCAGGAATCTGCTGAAGAGAAGCAGGTATCGGGTGTCTCCTAGGAAGACCCTCCCAGCTTCGCTGTTAAATCCAGAGGCAGAACCCAGAGCAATTACACTTCTGGTACAATTACCAGCATCGCCCACTCCCTGCCAAGTGAAGAGACTTGGCAGCTGAATAATACAGCTTTCATTTTACATTTCCACTCCAATTAGCTGACAGTACTAGTCAATTGGCTGAATAAAACAAGATGCAAGGGAAGTTGAAAGGCCTCTACGTGGTTTACAGAGCTGTGCCTTGGAGAACAATGATGAGATGGAAGGGACTGAAAAGAGAATTAGCAGACCCACCGCAGCAAAAGGGCAGGCTGCAGACAACCCACAGGTGGGATGGATGGTTTAAACGGTGCACCGGAGAGATTTAAAAGCTTAACACCCGTCCCACCTACTGTTTGTTTGACTAATGGTAACAGAATTAAATTGCTGGCCCTGGAAGTCCTGGCTGAGATTTATGAATATTGCACAGTACAGATATGCAAAAGCACACATTCTCCTGAGAACTTCTGGCCTCACCCATCCTGCCACACAGTCAACATTTACAGAGAAGTTCCTGAACAGAGTGCAAAGTGCCGCTAGTGCTTAGGGGCTGTTAAAGAAATGGAAGACAATGAGTTTCTGGGGGGCTCACAGTCTTGTCAGGGAGATGAAATGCACACAGGCAACAAGACCATACTGCGGACAGTGGTGGTGGTGGGGCAGTAACTGTGAACAACTGGCCCAGCAGAACAATTAGAACCTGCTGACCAGTACCCAAATCAACCTAGGTGAATCTCACAGAGGGATGGTAATAGATGCCACAGGAGTCCTCGCAAGTTCAGGCTCCATAACTCCAATAACTCTTCTGGAGCTGAGCAGAACCAACCAGTGCCTCAGGCCCAGTGATGGTTCAGACTGGACTCAGGCAAGGCTCCACAGTGCTGCCTTGCTCCCTTACAGTCCATATTCTTCCAGAGCTTATAGGGGGCTAATTACAGCCCTTGTAAATAGCCTGGGAGGGTTCTGTCTGGCTTGCACTGTGGACAAGCCTGAGATTTCCAGCATCTCAGGGAAATGATTCCATTAAAGACAGAGTATACATTATAATTTGTTTCCTGAGCTTCATCCAAAATATACTATTTCAGCCTTTATCCATTGTTGACCCTATGATTGACATTTAATGTTGACTGAGGGGGTTTTGTGATCTTACCGTAAAGCAGAAAGTCTAATGCAGGAAAGACGAAGCGTTCATTTGCAAATCTGGGTTTGCCATCCTCTTCTTGGTGGCTCAGGGTCTCACAACTCTGTCAAACCCTAAGTCCATGAACCACATTGCTCAGTGCACACTGGGTGGTTCAACATGGGCTCCATTCTAAAAGTGATAGGATAGTGAGCCATACAATGCAAAGAATGAATTGAGGCTTGGTAAGGATAAATGTATATTTGTAGAAGATGATAATATTTCGGTCATAGAAATCCTTTCCGAGGTATACCAACTTGTTTAGAGCTAATAGACAACTCTTACAAATGCAGTAAATAGTATCCTATTTAGCTGATCTGCCTAAGTGAAGACAGAATGCATGCAAATTTCTTAAAGTTTCTAATACATATGTAAAAAAACTCTCAGGTAATTTCACTCAACTATCAATTAATCAGCCCAGAAGTTGTTTACCATCACATTAACTTTGTGTACATACAAGGATTAGTTACAGAGAAGGAAAAAAAAATCTTACACTACTAATGGAGACCACTAAAGAAATTTGATAATTTTAATCTTTATAATAAACTCTATATTCCTACTTCTTTAATTAAAAAAAGTATAGCTGGGATTCTTCCAAGATGGCGCCGTGAGTAGTCCTCTTTGTCTCTCGCCCTTCGAGTCTACAATTATTTGGACACTTATCGCTTGACAAAGGATATCCAGACAGCATCTCAGGACGTCTGAGACACCCACGCGACTATACATCGGAAGGCGGACGGACTTTCCTCCGGGAGGATACGGAAATAGGTGAAAACTCTCCGACCCCGACGGGCAGCCTAGTACCCGCAAGCGGCTTTCTTCCATCGGACGCCCCCAGAGGATCCACACACATCTAGGGTAGGAGCGAGAACACAACAGAGGAGCGACGGTGGAAACAGGTGACCAGATCCCTACTTAAACCCCCCGCAATTACTCCTAAACGCAGAGGGAAACTTTGGAGTTGCACACCTGAGCCCGCGGGGAGAGTCTCTCCCCGCCATTGGCGGGGAGACCCGGCCTGGTGCTCGGGGCGCCCGGAGGGTCCCAGAGAGAGACACGGTGGGCACGGAGGTCTCCCAGCTGCCGTTGCCCGCCCCGTGGGACTAGGGATTGCCGGAGATCTCGGAGAGGACCGGGGCGGGGGATCTTTCAAAGGCGGGTCCGGCGACCCGGTGGGGAAGCGCCGGAGCTCCGCCAGGCAGCAGACAAAACTCTCTGTCTGCCGGTAGCAGAGGGGCCACGCTGAGCATTCAGAGCTCCCGGCAGAGGCCCGGACAGAAGCCCAGAGGGCGGGGCGACCCCCAGCTGCCGTTGCCCGCCCCGTGGGACTAGGGATTGCCGGAGATCTCGGAGAGGACCGGGGCGGGGGAATTTTCAAAGGCCGGATCGGCGACCCGGAGGGGAAGTGCCGGAGCTCCCCCAGGCAGCAGACAAAACTCTCTGTCTGTCGGTAGCAGAGGGGCCACGCTGAGCACTCAGGGCTCCCGGCAGAAGCCCGGACAGAAGCCCAGAGGGCGGGGCGACCCCCAGCTGCCGTTGCCCGCCCCGTGGGACTAGGGATTGCCGGAGATCTCGGAGAGGACCGGGGCGGGGGAACTTTCAAAGGCGGGTCCGGCGATCCGGTGGAGAAGCGCCGGAGCTCCGCCCGGGCAGCAGACAAAACTCTCTGTCTGCCGGTAGCAGAGGGGCCACGCTGAGCATTCAGAGCTCCCGGCAGAGGCCCGGACAGAAGCCCAGAGGGCGGGGCGACCCCCAGCTGCCGTTGCCCGCCCCGTGGGACTAGGGATTGCCGGAGATCTCGGAGAGGACCGGGGCGGGGGAATTTTCAAAGGCCGGATCGGCGACCCGGAGGGGAAGTGCCGGAGCTCCCCCAGGCAGCAGACAAAACTCTCTGTCTGTCGGTAGCAGAGGGGCCACGCTGAGCACTCAGGGCTCCCGGCAGAAGCCCGGACAGAAGCCCAGAGGGCGGGGCGACCCCCAGCTGCCGTTGCCCGCCCCGTGGGACTAGGGATTGCCGGAGATCTCGGAGAGGACCGGGGCGGGGGAACTTTCAAAGGCGGGTCCGGCGATCCGGTGGAGAAGCGCCGGAGCTCCGCACGGGCAGCAGACAAAACTCTCTGTCTGCCGGTAGCAGAGGGGCCACGCTGAGCATTCAGAGCTCCCGGCAGAGGCCCGGAGAGAAGCCCAGAGGGCGGGGCGACCCCCAGCTGCCGTTGCCCACCAGGTGAGGCTAGGGATTGCCGGAGATCTCGGAGAGGACTGGGGCTGGAGAGAGTTCCAGAGACCCAGCTTAGTAGCCTAGGGGGAAACCCTACAGGCTCACAGAAGCCTTAGGGAAAGCCTCTGCACAGCACCAGTAGAAGGCACCCAGCCGCCAGCCACAAGGCTGGAAGACCCCAGGGCAAAAGCAGCATAGCTAGGTGTACTAACCACAGACTGTAGAAGATGCCAATAGCTCTCCTGCGACCCATAGAGGACAAGTGAGATTTGGTGGGTGCCGACAGCAACCGAGCGACAAATAAAAGTGATCCCACCCCTGGCCGCTGGAAAAGCCCATAACACCGGTGCAGACCCCAAGGAGAGAGCGCATCTAGGTGGGCAACAACAGTAGGCACCTGCAGTCTGAAGCCCCCCGTGACGGCCCCCACAGCAGAGGAAGGAATCCAAAGGGCCACTGTGGCTACGAAGAGGGGCCCAGGCCCAGTTAGCAACTACGGACAGGGTTCCTGGTTGGTGAAGTATAAACAGCTGCTCCCCCCACCGCAGCAGCTGAAACAAGTGAAAGGAGCAACTAAACTCTATCTCCATGCGGAGGCACAAATCAACATCATCAAGCAATATGAAAAAATACATCAAATCTCCAGAACAGAAAGAAAGTAACAAATACACAGAAAACAATCCCAAAGAAAATGAGATATATAACCTAAATGATGATGACTTCAAAACAGCCATCATTAAAATACTCACTGAGTTAAGAGAGAATTCTGACCGACAACTCAACGAGTTCAGGAGCTATGTCACAAAAGAGTTTGATACGATAAAGAAGAACCAAACAGAAATACTGGAAATGAAGAACACAATAGAGGAGATTAAGAAAAATCTAGATGCTCTGAACAGTAGGGCCGATAATATGGAGGAAAGAATTAGCAATTTGGAAGATGGCAATATAGAATTGTTGCAGGCAGAGGAGGAGAGAGAAGCAAGACTTAAAAGAAATGAAGAAACTCTCCGAGAATTATCAGACACAATTAGGAGATGCAACGTAAGGATTATAGGTATACCAGAGGGAGAAGAGAAGGAGAAAGGGGCAGAAAACCTATTCAAAGAAATAATGGCTGAGAACTTCCCAAATCTGGTGAGGGAGATGGATCTTCAGGTGACAGAAGCCAATAGATCTCCAAACTTTATCAATGCAAGAAGACCAACTCCACGGCATATAGTAGTGAAGCTAGCAAAAGTCAACGACAAGGAGAAAATATTAAGGACAGCCAGGCAAAAGAAACTAACCTACAAAGGAACCCCCATCAGGCTATCAGCAGATTTCTCAGCAGAAACTTTACAGGCTAGAAGAGAGTGGAATGATATATTCAATAATCTGAAGGACAAAAACCTACAGCCGAGAATTCTCTACCCAGCGAAAATATCCTTCAAATACGATGGAGAAATAAAAACTTTCCCAGATAAACAAAAATTAAGGGAGTTCATTGCCACAAAACCTCCTCTTCAGGAAATCCTCAGGAAAACCCTCATTCCTGAAAAATCCAAAAAAGGAAAGGGACTACAAAACCAAGAGCAGAGGAGATAAGTAGAAGGACAACAACAGAGAGTAGCAGCTCTACATCAGAACAGATTAAACCATGGGACGAGAAACAAAGGAAACTGAAGAAAACCGGAAAACAAGACACAAAATGGTAGTGGTAGGCCACCACGTCTCAATAATCACTCTAAATGTAAACGGATTGAACTCCCCAATCAAAAGACACAGAGTGGCAGGATGGATCAAAGAACAAGATCCAACAATATGCTGCCTCCAGGAAACACACCTCAGCCCCAAAGACAAACACAGACTCAGAGTGAAGGGATGGAGAACAATACTCCAAGCTAATAATGAACAAAAGAAAGCAGGTGTCGCTATACTAATATCAGACAAGGTAGATTTCAAAGCAAAACAGATAAAGAAAGACAAAGAGGGACAATATATAATGATAAAAGGGACTCTCCACCAAGAAGACATAACACTTATAAATATATACGCACCCAACACAGGAGCACCAAAATTTGTAAAGCAACTCTTAATAGAACTAAAAGAAGACATCAACAACAATACAATAATAGTAGGGGACCTCAACACACCATTAACACCAATGGACAGAACATCCAGACAGAAAATCAACAAGGAAATATTAGAATTAAATGAAAAATTAGACCAGATGGACTTAATAGATATATATAGAACACTTCATCCAAAAACAGCAGGTTACACATTCTTCTCAAGTGCACATGGAACATTCTCAAGGATTGACCATATTTTGGGAACCAAAGCAAACATCAATAAATACAAGAGAGTTGAAATAATATCAAGCATCTTTTCTGATCATAACGCTATTAAACTAGAAATCAACTACAAGAAAAAAGCAGAGAAAGGTGCAAAAATGTGGAGACTAAACAACACGCTTCTCAACAAACAATGGATCATTGAAGAAATTAAAGAAGAAATCAAATATTATCTGGAGACAAATGAAAATGAGAACACGACATACCAAATCATTTGGGATGCAGCAAAAGCAGTCCTAAGAGGGAAATTCATCGCAATACAGGCTCACCTCACTAAACAAGAAAAAGCTCACGTAAGCAACCTCAAACGACACCTAACAGAACTAGAAAAAGAAGAACAAACAAGGCCCAGAGTCAGTAGAAGGAGGGAAATAATAAAAATAAGAGCAGAAATAAACGATATTGAAACAAAAAAGACAATAGAAAGGATCAATGAAACAAAGAGTTGGTTCTTCGAAAGAATTAACAAAATTGACAAACCCCTAGCCAGACTCACCAAGAAAAGAAGAGAGAAATCGCAAATTAATAAAATCAGGAATGACAGAGGAGAAATCACAACAGATACCAATGAAATACAAGAGATCATAAGAGAATACTATGAAAAACTATATGCCAACAAATTGAACAACCTGGAAGAAATGGACAAATTCCTAGACTCCTACAATCTCCCCAAACTGAATCAGGAAGAAATGGAGAATCTGAATAGACCAATCACAAGTAAGGAAATAGAAACGGTAATCAAAAACCTCCCCAAAAACAAGAGTCCAGGACCAGACGGCTTCTCTGGAGAATTCTACCAAACATTCAAAGAAGACTTAATACCTATTCTCCTCAAACTGTTCCAGAAAATCGAGAAAGATGGAGAACTCCCTAACACATTCTATGAAGCCAACATCACTCTGATCCCCAAACCTGACAAGGACAACACAAAGAAGGAGAACTACAGGCCGATATCACTGATGAACATAGATGCAAAAATCCTCAACAAAATTTTGGCAAACCGATTACAGCAATACATCAAAAAGATTATACACCATGATCAAGTGGGATTTATACCAGGGACACAGGGATGGTTCAACATCCGCAAGTCAATCAACGTGATACACTACATTAACAAAATGAAAACCAAAAACCACATGATCATCTCAATAGATGCAGAGAAAGCATTCGACAAGATCCAACACCCATTTATGATAAAAACCCTCAGTAAAATGGGTATAGAAGGAAAGTACCTTAACATAATAAAGGCCATATATGATAGACCCACAGCCAACATCATACTCAATGGACAAAAGCTGAAAGCCATCCCTCTGAGGACAGGAACAAGACAAGGGTGCCCACTTTCACCACTCCTATTCAACATAGTTCTGGAGGTGCTGGCCAGAGCAATTCGGCAGGAAAAAGAAATAAAAGGAATCCAAATAGGTAACGAAGAAGTGAAACTCTCGTTGTTTGCAGACGACATGATCTTATACATAGAAAACCCCAAAGAATCCACAGAAAAACTATTAGAAATAATCAACAACTACAGCAAAGTAGCAGGGTATAAAATTAACGTGCATAAATCAGTAGCATTTCTATACACTAACAATAAACTAACAGAAAAAGAACTCAAGAACTCTATCCCATTCACAATAGCAACGAAAAGAATAAAATACCTTGGGATAAACTTAACCAAGGAAGTGAAGGATCTATACAATGAAAACTACAAGACTCTCTTGAAAGAAATAGGCGATGACATAAAGAGATGGAAAGACATCCCTTGCACATGGATCGGAAGAATAAACATAGTTAAAATGTCCATACTACCTAAAGCAATATACAGATTCAATGCTATCCCAATCAGAATCCCAAGAACATTCTTCACAGAAATTGAACAAACAATCCTAAAATTCATATGGGGCAACAAAAGACCGCGAATTGCTAAAGCAATCCTGAGCAAGAAAAACAAAGCCGGCGGAATCACAATCCCCGATTTCAAAACATACTACAAAGCTACAGTGATCAAAACAGCATGGTACTGGTACAAAAACAGGTCCACAGATCAATGGAACAGAATTGAAAGCCCAGAGATAAAACCACACATCTATGGACAGCTAATCTTCGACAAAGGAGCAGAGGGCCTACAATGGAGAAAAGAAAGTCTCTTCAACAAATGGTGCTGGGAAAACTGGACAGCCACATGCAAAAGATTGAAAATTGACCATTCTTTTTCTCCACACACCAAAATAAACTCAAAATGGATCAAAGACCTAAAGATTAGGCCTGAGACAATAAGTCTTTTGGAAGAGAATATAGGCAGTACACTCTTTGACATCAGTTTCAAAAGAATCTTTTCGGACACTGTAACTCCTCAGTTGAGGGAAACAATAGAAAGAATAAACAAATGGGACTTCATCAGACTAAAGAGCTTCTTCAAGGCAAGGGAAAACAGGATTGAAACAAAAAAACAGCTCACTAATTGGGAAAAAATATTTACAAGCCACTTATCCGACAAAGGGTTAATCTCCATAATATACAAAGAACTCACACTGCTTAACAACAAAAAAACAAACAACCCGATCAAAAAATGGGCAGAGGACATGAACAGACATTTCTCAAAAGAAGATATGAATATGGCCAATAGACACATGAAAAGATGTTCATCATCGCTAATCATCAGGGAAATGCAAATCAAAACTACACTAAGATATCACCTTACCCCCGTTAGATTGGCAAAAACATCCAAAACCAAGAACGACAAATGTTGGAGAGGTTGTGGAGAAAGAGGAACCCTCATACACTGTTGGTGGGAATGCAAACTGGTACAGCCACTATGGAAAACAGTATGGAGATTTCTCAAAAAGTTAAAAATAGAAATACCCTATGACCCAGCCATCCCATTACTGGGTATCTATCCTAAGAACCTGATATCAGATATCTCAAGAGTCCGTTGCACCCCTATGTTCATTGCAGCATTATTTACAATAGCCAAGACGTGGAACCAGCCTACATGCCCAGAAACTAATGATTGGATAAAGAAGATGTGGTATATATACACAATGGAATACTACTCAGCCATAAAAAAAGACGAAATTGGCCCATTCACAACAATGTGGATGGACCTCGAGGGTATTATGTTAAGCGAAATAAGTCAGTCAGAGAAAGACGAACTCTATATGACTCCACTCATAGGTGGAAATTAGTATATTGAGAAGCAGATCTGATTGGTGGTTACCAGGGAAAAGGGGGGGTGGGGGGAGGGTACGGAGGGGGAAGTGGTGTACCCACAACATGACTAACAAAAATGTACAACTGAAATCTCACAAGGTTGTAATCTATCATAACATTAATAAAAAAAAAAAAAAAAAAAAGTATAGCTGGCCACATTCTATTTTTTTTACTATAAACATATTATTTCTTTAAAAAAGAAAAAAATGGTACTAGCATTCCTGAAATTTCTGAATAGTTTGCATACCTAACAAGTTGAAATGAGCTCCTCAATAAAATGGCTGGGAAACGAGAGAGTAGGTAAAATGAGTGGATGCACCAATCTCATACCTTCAGATCAGACGACTTACTGCCTGAACTGATAGCTCACTGCTTTGTCTCTTCCCTTAACACAATTAGACTATACCGAACATGAGAAATGTGCTAAAATTTCTTCCATTTGACTCCTGAAAAGAAATCCCTTTTCCACAATACAGAAAAATCACCACTATAGTTAAGAACAGGATCATAGCTATATACATAGTAAATAACATATTTTTTGAGCACTGTCTAGACTTGCCCCATCTTACACATTGTGGGCTATTCGGTATCTGTCCTAAACTCAATTCAACTTTGTCACCATAGCCAAGAAACAGCCAGAGGCACTATGTAAGTGATTCAGCAGGCTATGTTCCAACACAACTTTACTTAGGCACTGACACATCATTTTCATGTATCACCAAATATTTTTCTTCTGAGTTTTTTCAATCATTTAAAAATGCAAAACCCACTCCTAGCTCACCAGCCATAGACTGGATTTGTCCTGCAAGCTATAGTTGGCCAACATCTGATCTACTGCAGCAACAAAAAAGAGAAGGAAAGAAGTGAGCAATGAAATAGATTGTGTTTGTGTCATTCCAGAGGGAAAGTGAGGGAAGGTCTTCAGGGTTCTACAGTAAAACAGCACCTTCTGGTCAATTTGGAGTTGATAACATGAGACAAATCTTCAAAGAGTTAATCATCTACTCCAACCAACATCACTCCTGTCCCTTGACTCTTGAGCTTGCTGATAAAATTCTAGCCACTGTTCCTTGTCCTTGAGCTGTACTAGAAGATATGGGACGAGCAAGATTGTCATCCCCACTGTCAGTGAGAATGATGGGCCGTCATTACCTGATTCCAGACTGAAAAGAAAAGTATTATTGCCTGAATACCTGCCCATCTCAGAGCAAAGCAACTCATTTTCTGCAGAGAAAACAAAAGGAACTAACTTCTGCCAATGGAAAGACCTCTTCATGAAATTTATTATCTACGGAGTGACAGCAAAAAATAGGCCCAACAAAATGTTAAGTTCCAAATTTGTAGCAGCAAGGCAATTGCTAATCCTGACATCTCAAGTAAACTCTGGAGAAAGCTCAAACTGTCTCAACAAAGTTTATTATTGTTCCTCAAGGATGAAACAGATATCTCACACAAATATATTTCAAATCCAACATGTTATTTAGATGCTTAATCAATTTGACCTGGTAGGTGGATCTTTTAAAAGCTTTTTTTGGTAGGGAAGATTGGCCCTGAGCTAACATCTGTTGCCAATCTTCCTTGTTTTGCTTGAGAAAGACTGTCACTGAGCAACATCTGTGCCAGTCTTCCTCTTTTTTTTGTATGTGGGACACCACCACAGCATGGCTTAATGAGTGGTCTGTAGACCTGCGCCCAAGGTCCAAACTCATGAACACTGGGCCGCCAAAGTGAAGTGCACAAACTTAACCACTACGCCACGGGGCCGGTCCCCTTTTAAAAGTGTTTTTAAATACATTTTTGTTTAGTAGTACGGCACATGTTATTTGTCCTAGACATTGGAGGATATCAACATTGCCCATGATCAATTTTGCTACATCTAAAAGAAAAAGCAATTAGGAAATATATTATTTGTGGTTCTATTTCCACTATTTATAAGCAGATAACACATTTCTTTGTCTGAAAAAGTTTTAATGTTCTGATTTTCTAAAATAATGGCTCTTTGTTGTGAAGTAAAACATACTCATGAAAATTCAAATAGAATTCATTTGCTAATAGACAAAAATGGTCTTAAATGAGGTAGAACTTCATTCTTAAACAAACAAGTAATTCAATCTGATACTAGATGTATAAATAGGGCCGCAATCCACAGATACATTAATTGTTCTTCCCTAATAAGAATGTTAAATAGCATTTGGTTTATAGTATGAAAAAACAAAATCATCTTCAAGATGAGAAAGAGAAAAATCAGCAAAAGAATGCAATTACCATACAAGTACCTCCTGAATTATATCTTGAAATCCCATATTAGGAAAAATGAATTCTGAAATAGACAATGTTTCCTTTGTAAGGATAGAAAGGAATGTGTCTCTCGTAATTTACGAGTTCTATTTTGTGAATTGAAAAGATAAAGAATTCATTTCAATGACCATTTCCTAAGAAATTTCACATTTTATGTTTGGAAAAATCACACAGAGAGAAGGCAGAGTTCAGAATCTTTTGAGGAAAATAACATCCATGTCTCATCCTTTTCTTCAATCCCAATGGCCGACTGGTTTCTCACCCCTTCCCACAGGACAAGGGTGGCAAGTGGGTTGCTCCAGGTCTGGAGGGGTGCAGGACTATCATTTGTTTCAAGATCTCTGGGAAAATTGATTTGATCAATTCTGGGGGTAACTTTCTATAATTTCAAGAGCAGGGTCAAAACAATGGCGGGTCCAAAGATTCTACAGAGTAACTCTCTTAGATCTCTCCTTAGACAAGATCCAAGAGTAAGTCAGAACCTGGGTTTCATAAGGCAAAAACATGCACTTGGCTATCAGCCCCCACATAATCTCCTTGATGTCACTCCTGCAACTGTCAACTCCTGCCTTGGAGCTGTGATATTCAGATAATGAACTGGACGCTACACTAGGAAAAATTATAGCCTACTCTTCTTCAATTCACTATAGGTTGAACAAATTACAGCATATGTGAGCTTATTTCCAGATACACTCAAAACACTCCACCCTCTATGAACAAAAAGTGAGTCTAGGGCGAGTATAGTGTGTTGTATTTTAAACACAGATGCTTTTCTAAGACTGTTCCCTTCTCCCCGTGTGTATTCTCCAAAATAAAGTTTCTTAGGGGGCAAGGGGAAGTGACCAAGATGGACAGAATTATCATATTTCATTCTGTGAAATATTAACTTAAATACTTCTAACTATTTTTGCTTTGATGTGTGTGTGTATGTGAGAGAGAGAGATCTTTTAGGTTCTCAAGTGAGAGAGGACAGGAGATTGCAGTAGCTATTGTCCAATGAACTGATGCTGAGACTCTGAACAGTACCAGGTAAAATTACTCATAATAACAGCAGTGACAACAGCAGCAACGGATTCAGTGGACACTGAGGAATTGCCTTCAGAGGTAACAAAACAAACATAGGGACAAGCAGACTAAATAGGGGAGACTGGGAAAACAATCTCTTGTCTCCCAACTTCATCCTCACCGTGTCCACATCTCCCTGGCTGCGCTGCCACTCTGGTCCAGGCCATCCTCATCTCTCACCTTGGCTGTGGCTCCAGCAGCCCCCACAGCACACTCCTCTTCCTGACACACCCCTCAACAATTTTCCCCACAGCAACCAGAGCGAGCTTTTAAAAGCACAGATTAGTTCATACCATTCTCAAATTCAAATATGTCAATAGATTCTCAGTGCTTTTAACTAAAGATCCAAATTCCTTACCATGGCCTCCACTGTGACTGCTCCAGCCTCATCCCTCTATGCTCCTCTCTCCCCTCTAATCATGTCGCCATACCATCAGTTCCTTGAAAATGCTCGCCTCTAGCCTGGTGTTTCCTTTCCCTGGCATAGTCTCCTCCTTCTTCTCCTGACCAGGCTGCTTCTCCCTCCTAAGGTTTCACCTCCTCATCCATGTCATCCCTCAGTGTGCTCCAATGTCAGTCCCTATTATTCTCTATCACAGCTTCCTGTTTCCCTTCCTGGCATGAAAAACAGCTAGAAATCATTCTGTTTATGCCTTTTTCACCCCCTAGAAGGTAAGGCCTAGAGCACAGGAACTATGCCTGTTTTGTTACTGTTGGACCCCCAGAGCCCAGAACTGTGGATATTTGTAGAATGAGAGAATAAACCACGTCCCATTCCTCCTTCCTTCCCTTCCTCTCTCCTATCACAGTCAAGGTCTCCAAGAAACAGTCCACCCACCAAAGAATATATTCTTTTGTTGGCTCATTCATGAACTCCTTCTCCCACGCACGCATTCATTCATAGATTTACTCACATCTAGTGAATACAGATTGAGCCCTACTATGTTCAAATCATGGGAAGAAAGGCAGGAGAAGAGGGGTGGGCTGTGCTTGTATGTTTTGACTAAAAATACAGATAAGAACAGCTATGTTCATCTATACTGAGTTCATTTAAATAGGAACATGGGCCAGATGTTTGAAAGAGAAGCTTTCTGGGATACATCTAGACAAGACTGGGGTCCCAACCATTTTATGGGGAAAAATAACTTTTTGTTTCTTTCCAATTTAATTTTACTGCATGCATGCAGTCATGCATGCTTTCATTCACTTGTTTAACAACTATCTCCACTACGTCCTAAGCACTGTGCCAAGTGTAGGTATACCAATGGCAAGCTGCACCACAGGTCAGGGAGAGAAACTGCCCAGGATTTGGAAGAAATGATAATGTGATATTAAAGGTCCTCAATGAGCTCAGGGAAGGAAAGCACTCAATCAATGGTGGACACCAAAAACACAAGGAAGCAACAAACTCCAGTGCAGGAAAAGAACTTTTCACCTAAAAGAACATTTTATATACACCCACATTCATAACAGCATTATTCACGATAGCCAAAAAGTGGAGGCAACTCAAGTGTCCATCAGCAGAAGAATGGATAAACAAAATGTAGTGTATACGGACAGTGGAATAATAGTCAGCCTTTAAAAGGAAGGCAATTCTGACACATGGATGAACCTTGAGGACACTATGCTAAGTGAAATAAGCCTATCACAAAAGACAAATACTGCATGATTCCACTTACATGAGGCACCTAGAGCAGTCAAATTCACAGAGACAGAAAGTAGAATGGTGGCTGCCAGGGCTGGGAGAATGGGGAATGGAGAGTTATTTAATGGGTCCAGAGTTTCAGTTTTGTAAGATGAAAAGAGTTTTGTAGATTGTTTGCACAACAACATGAATATATTTAACACTACAAAACTATACACTTAAAAATGGTTAAGATGGGGGGCCGGCCTGGTGGTGTAGCGATTCAGTTTGTGCACTCCGCTTCAGCCACCCAGGGTTCACCAGTTCAAATCCTGGGCATGGATCTACACACTGCTTATCAACCATGCTGTGGCAGGCGTCCCTCATATAAAACAGAGGACAATGGGCATGGATGTCAGCTCAGGGCCAATCTTCCTCAAAAAGAAAAAAAGGTTAAGATGGTAAATTTTATGTTATGTGTATTTTACCACAATTAAAAATATATATATTTCATAGACCAGGGTGAAGTTAAACAACATGGCTGACATAGCCATTGGGTGTGCTCTAAATCTCAGTTCTTTCTGCACCTACCTTGACACCCAACATCCAGAAAAGCAGGTGGACAAACTGGCGAGTGATTGACTGCTTTAGAGAAAGGAGGACAAGAAAGGTACCTCTGGGATGGTCTTTAATGTCAGGAACACACACTTTGTACCTAGGTCAGAACAGCTGGGAGAACAGCCTTTGTGCAAAGAAGGCTGTCTCGTTGTCCCCTAATTCTGTGACTAGGGCCCCTCAGTTCATTCAAGGCTGTCAAGATGTGACTGGCTAGTAATGTTGTGTGAGGGCAAACAAATTAAAATAAACTGCAAGGAAAAGCCAGGTAAGCGCTCCACAATCCACCTGCACACAGCACATACTGTTTCTCTAGGTTACGAATGAGGAAATTAATTGGTCTTGGCACAAGCAACTTATTGGTTTGAGAAAAATTTCTGCTGTAAAATCAAAAACACTTTTCACAAGGCAGCCCTCAAGGAAGTCAGAGATATCCATGCAGGGCGCCGTTTATCAAGATGTCTGTAGGATGTTCAGACACAACGAGGAATCTGCTTTCAAAGTCTCCAGTAAGAAAATTAAAAATGGGGAAAGCAGATGAAACAAGATTGCCAAAATATTAATAATTTTTGGAAGCTAAATGAAGGTTACAAGGGGTTCATTATATTATTCTCCCTACTTTTGCGCTTACTTGAAATTTTCTGTAATAAAAGTTGATTTTTCAAATGTGCATGTGGCTGAACAATTTAGGACAGGCTTGCAGATGACTTAAAGACAGATGCAGAATTTAGATGATTCCTAACCCATGATATACTAAAACATTAAGCAGGAAAATTTATTACTGATAGAACGTTACGGTACCTTTGCTCAACTGAGTCACAAAACACAAGTGTGCAGGCTGGGAAAGGGAGCCAGAGATAAGAAAGGAGCCTGCTGGCCTTCACCTTTTTAGCCTCTGCCTTTTTCAGCCACATCAACCCACCTACTAGGGGAGCCATGGCAGTGAAGTCAGCTCCCCCACCAAATTCCCCACAGCCAGCTGCTTCCCTGAAGATGCAGAGACCTTACTGTCCAGTGTTCCAGCTCCACTCCAAATCCAGTGGAAACCATAAATAATGAACCCAGCACCTATTAAAGTTGTGCATGCACATCTGGTTCCCAAGAATTATACACACGAGGGTTTCTAACTTGAAAAAGCAACCCCACGTTTTGGCTGATTAACTTTCAGCTTTGGGAGGTCACAGACGTGATGACCAATGAAAACTGAAGAAAACTTATAGAAGAAAATTTTTCCTCGGCCAAGAAGAATGCTCGAATAGTGTTGGCTGAGTTAATGAAATCAAATAAATAATTATTTAAAGCAATTTGAGGCAACTGTCTACCGATTTCTTCCTTTCTATGTTACTTATATTTGATAAAGAAACCAGTCAAAAATTCATCATTTGAAAGTTTACCTTCTTCCAGCAGTCAATTACATCTGTTATACATTTTAATACTATTTATCCCGATTATAAAAGTTCTACGTGCTCACTCCAGAAAACCTGGGAAATAATACAAGAAAAAAAAGACCCAAAATAACCACTTTCATCATTTTAGTTTCCTTCATTTGTGCCTTACAGAGACAGACAAAAGAAATAATGTTCCAAGAGGAGCTGTTGGTCAAAGGGCACAAACTTTCAGCTAAAGATGAGTAAGTTCTGGGGATCTAATACACAGCATGATGACTGTAGTTAACAATACTGTATTACATAGTTGAAATTTGTTAAGAGGGTAGATTTTAAGCATTCCCACCACACACACAAAAAAACTGATAACGAGGTGAAGTGATGGATGTGTCAATTAACTTGATTGTGGTAATCATCTCACAATGTATACATATATCAATCATCACATTGTACACTTTAAACATATACAATTCTACTTGTCAATTATACCCCAAAAAAATTGGGGGTGGGGGGAGAAACAATGTCCAGCCTCTTTTGCAGCTAGGAGTATTCATCTGACTATGTTTTAGACAATGGCAAGTCAATGGAATAATGTGTATAACTTAGGGGTCATGCCCAACTGGAAAGAGCTTGGAGGAAAGACTGAAGGAAGAGAAGCATGTCCCATTCTGTCCTTTCCCCTGGAATGCTGATGTGGGGTAAGCCTTTGTGACCATACAACTTGAGAGACAAGAGATCAACATGATAGAAGGAGGCGGGGTCCCAAAACTGTGGAGCCACACTCTAGTCCTGGTAGGCCCCTCAGATATCCCCTTCAGGATGGAAGAGCTCATTTCCCCAGCTGCCAGAAGTGTGGCTGGAAATTGCCCTTGTCTGAAGGGAGTTGCCTCCCACAATATTATTCCCTCCCTGAGGGTAGCCTGCATCCAGTGACTGGTCCATAAGGAGGTCCAACCCCTAGTGCCCTTGCCTAGCTGCATGACCAACTCTGAAGAGCCATCCCAACTCTAGAGCTCCCCGTGAGATCAGCTGAGGTCTCTGTCAGTAACAGCATCACAGTGCAACTTCTCCCTCTGCTCAATTTTGCTTCCCTCACACTCACAGGTGTTTTCCCCAAGAGCTCTCCCCAATAAAACACCTGCACACCAATTTCCATTCCAGAGTCTATTTCTCAGGGAAACCAACCTTAGCCAATATGTGACTGTTATTTGCTCTGTCAGAGCAAGTAGTATCTATTTTTCAACTAATTCAAGTAGCTGTTATGTGCTGAGCTCAGTGCTAGAAATTCTAACTTAAGACACTATATCTTTGACCTCATGAGCATGTAAAATATGGCACAGTGAAAAGCATGCAAACAAAAAATAAATAAGTATGGTTACAGGGGTCAGCCAGATGGCATAGTGGTTAAGTTCGTGTGCTCTGCTTCGGCAGCCCGGGGTTCACCAGTTTGGATCCCAGGCATGGACCCATGCACTGCTTATCAAGCCATGCTGAGGCAGGCACCGCACATATAAAGTAGAGGAATTCGCTCAGGGCCAGTCTTCCTCAGCAAAAAGAGGAGGATTGGCAGCAGACGTTAGCTCAGGGTGAATCTTTCTCAAAAAAAGAAAGAAAGAAAGAAAGAAAAAGGGTTACAGAGACTTGACTATCCCTGGTCTTATACATACCACCAGGCTTACCCCACATCACTTTCAAGGAAGAAAAGTCAGTCTTGTTCCCAGGTCTCAACATCCTTGCACTCTCATCCCGTGGTTCCCTTACGACAGAACTCTAATTCCTTTCTTCGGATGGTCTCTCAGACATCCTTCCTTGATTTACTAGCCTTGCCACTTCTCAAGCTCCTCTGACTTTAGCTCTCTCTTGGTTTGGGGAGAGATGCATAGCCCACAGACTCAGATCAGAAGGACAACCCCAGGCCTAGAAGAAGGGAAGAAGCGAGCACAAATGCATTGACTGTGAGAGGAAAATTCTTTACACAAAGAAGGTAACATTTTAGTCAAGACTTGAAGGATGGATAAGAATTTGAGGTGACAATTATCAAATTTTACATAATTTTAAAAAATATTACTTAGCCAATGTTCATTGCAGAATTATTCACAATAGCCAAAATGTGGAAAGAACCCGCGTCCATTAACAGATGAATGAACAAACAAAATGTGACATATCCACACAACGGAATATTATTTAGCCATATCTGATACATACTACAACATGGATGAAACTTGGAGACATTACATTAAGTCAAACGAGCCAGACACAAAAGGACAAACACTGCACAATCCACTTACATGAAATATCTAGAATAGGCAAAGTCACAGAGATGGTAGATTAGAGGAGACCGGAGGCTGGGGAGTGGGGGGTGGGGAGTGACTGCTTAATGGTTACAGAGGTTCTCCTCTGGGTGATTAAGAAGTTTTGGAAATAGATAATGGTGATAGTTGCACATTGTGGATGTAATTAATGCCACTGAATTGGACACTTAAATATTGTTAAAGTGACATATGTTATCTTATATATATTTTGCCACACACACACAAAATTTCCAAAAAAAACAGTATTACTTAATGTCAGAGCTTTACTTCAGTCCAAGCCCAAGAAACAATCTCATGAAGTGAAACAACTGCCTGAGCCCCTGGGCCCCTTGTGCTGAGCGATGGAAATGGAGAGAACTTGGAAGCCAGCTGGAAGGGAAAAGGGCAAATATGCGCCCTATGCAATTCCCTGCACTTTCTCCATGGACCATGATCCTAATGACCTCGTCCATTTCAAGGCAACATTGTGGTCACAGGCTAGTGATCGTGTAAGTCTGAAGGCAGCATTTTAGTTACTTTTTTTAAGTGTCAAAATCAGCCTGCTGCCTCCTTGTTTCTTCAGTGATAGTATATAAACTTTTACAAGTGACATTTTCTTTTTTAAAATTTCTTGAAGAGTGGCACCCATACAGTAGGGTGCATGCAGTGCACTAGCCATTGTATGGCTCAATGAGACTTTTACATGCATAGACAGCCATGTAACCACCATGCAGGTCCAGACAGAAAACCTTTCCAGCACCCCAAAATTTCCTTCATGCCCCTTCCCAGTCTATAACCCACATCCTCCTGAAATAACTTCTATTCTGACTTCTATCAATATCAATTAGTTGCAACAAGCAATTACTTTCAAGACGAAACTTCTCACTATAACATAAGCACCTAAACGTCCACAGCTGCCTCTTCTTTGCCAACAAGTCCCATCTGACCTACAGAGAGGCCACAATGCCCACCACCACATGCACCTCGGGAGGAGAATGCTTCCATCTCAGTGAAGGAAATTGCTGAGTGCATTCAAAGCTGTGGTCCTCAGAGTGCGTGGGCCTGGGATGCCCACAGACTTTCCACATGGCATGCCCAGGAAGAAAGCTGCCTACTGCTTTTCCTGAGGCACCGCCACCTAACAGACCCTCTGATTTTATAACTTAACAACCATTGATTTCTACCAAGAGCTCCAACACCTCCGATCTTCTTGCTCTGCAATAGTTGTGTGGACGTAGCTAATTCACTTCTCTTCTCTCTTTCTCAAATGCTGCCATGCCAGGCAAACCTATTTCCCATAACTGTGTCATCCTTCTCACATGCAAGGACAGGATGATGGCACAGGAACCATCCCTACGGCCCCAGTTTCTCAGGGCACGCAAGTGTCCCCGAGATATGAAGAGCTTGGGGTGGAAGAAGGAGAAGCAAAAAGCTGAGAGACCCTAAGAAAGTCAGGAAAACCCCAAAATATAACTGATTTCTTACAAATCAGAATACCTTCTTCCACAATAAGTGTCTACTTACTATGCACTAGGCACTGTATTTGTTGCTCAGGCTCCAAAGTGACCTAGATCCAGGTCTGAAGGAGCCCAGTGGGAGAACAAACAGTAAATTTAAACACAAAACTTATCACAATGGGTAATTTACACACAAGGTGATGAGTTCTCTGACAGAGGAATGCATGGCTTAGAGAGGGAACCAGAGACCAGGGTCCGCAGCCCAGCTTAGGGGAGCTAAGAAGGACTCTGGGAGGTGGTGATGCTGTGGACCGAGTCTTCGAAGCAGTTAGATGTGGAGGCTGGGGAGCAGGGAAGGAGGCAGAAGAGACAGTTCCAGGAAGAGGGCAGTGTGGGAACATGGAGAGAGACATAAAGAGACAGGGGGGTGAGTCACATAAAGGGTGAGGCCAGGACTAGCAAGACATGAGCTGGGTAAGCTCAGCAGAGGCCAGGTCAAGGACAGTAAAGAGCTTAGGTGACTCTGCTATGTGAACCCCAAACAGGACACAGTCAGAAACCACTGGGAGCTACGGCACAGGGAGCTGAGAGGTGCAGGGTCAATGAGCTGTTCTGGAAAATGCTGGCCTCTGGTCAGTTCGGTTGGGAGGCAGCCCGCAGTAAAGGACGTAAATGAAATTAGCCGCCTTGACAACTTCTCCATAATCAAATACTCCTCTTAATTAAGAGCAGTTATTTTTAAAGGTCAGTTTCAATGAGTCCTGCTACTACGACCTTGTAGTAACAAACAAGTATCCAGGCGGATCCGGACAGTTTAAGCTTCTGTCCTCAGAGCCACAGAAACACACAAACCTTACAGAGGAGTAACCCAGAGGCTGGCCACAGATCTGAACCTCTATCAAGTCTTCTCCAACCCCTCATCCCTCAACTCTACCCTCCGCCCCCAGACCACATTAAATATCCTGAACTCCCTTGCTTTCATTTCTGCTCCAGGTTTGAGCTCTCAGTTTACCTGCCTTTCTCTCCTCTCAGACCCACCACTCTTTCCAGGAAACACTCTTTCAAGACATTTCCTAGGATATGTGTAGGCTCCAGAAAGGTAAGGACTTGGTCTTACTGCCTCTTGAGTCTCCAGTGCCATTCTCTGGCACTTAGTAGATGCTCATTAAATAACTGCTGAATGAATGAATTTGCTGAGCATATACTCTGTGTCAGCCCTTGGTGTGACTTCTCTTCTTCCCTGTGGCTCAGTCTCACCCAAAAGTTGAACCTCACACTCGACCCTGAATACTTTCTCTTGAACCAGTCAAGAAGCTGGGTGCTCCCCAACTTGCCCTAGTCTGGCTTGTCACAGAGTGGCTGTTACCATCAAAAGGGACTGAAAACAAAGACCACAAGAGGTGATTTTCCAGGAGCTTCCTAGGAGCTAGATGTTTTAAAAAAAGAAAAAGAAGAGCCCATAGGAGAGCACAACAGGGAGAGTTAACATAGTCTACGTTAAAATCATCTGTTTTTGTGTCTCTCTCCATTGTAGCCTTCTTGAAGGCAAGATCTACATCTAAATCATCTTTATATGTCCAATTCCTGGTACATAGAGAAGCTCATAGGAGACAGTCGGTGTTTGTTGAATTTAACAGACTCTATCATTAAAGGGATATGCTGAATCAGAACATTTGGGTCAGTCAATTGGGATGACAGTTAAGGCAATTAATCAGTACCAGAAACACACAGATAAAGCTTATAAATTTCTCCCTTCTCCAGACAAATAACCCTCCTTCTGCGAAGAGGCATTCCTTCATACATGTAAAACCCACTGGATTAAAAGCTCATCTTAATTTCTTGAGAGCCACCCTAACTCTTCTAGTTGAAGACGCTGAACCACACTCTACTTGTCAGCAATATATTTTCAAAACGAAAATCTTCTCTTAAAATGCATTTTATTTCAGCAAAGGGATGATTCCATGTATTTGACATTGGACCTTACTGGGTTCAGTCTCAGAAGGTGGCATATTCTGACCTTCATTTCTGAAGACGTCTCCTACTTGGGACCTTTACCCCCAGTCTGTGTATTATACAGAGCAAAGAACAGTGGTCCAGCCTCCAGATAGTGCTGAGTGGACCTCAGGTGAGACAACTATCTTTTCTGGCTGCATTTCCTCCACTTTGAATAAAAAACTCATTAGACCATATGATTTCTCAAATGCCTTCTGGTTCTGACACTGCTTTCTGAGGTAATTTCCTACTCAGTGGAAATTACTGATGACAGACAGTTATCCAAACCCGGGGCACTGAGGAAAGAGGCATGGTGATGAGAGTACTAATACATAAACGGGGAAGAGGAGCCACTCCTGGGCAAAGGGGGTGGGGGAACGTAAGGAAAGGAGGCCAGACACTAATAGATGGCTCACTCCAACAGGGGCACTGAGGAAAATAAGATAGAGACTGCTGACAATGGTGTAGGCAGAGTACAAGGAACCCCAGGCAACAGCAGGGAGCCCCAGAGGCATTACCATTATGAGGCCTGAAGGGGCACGAACCCAACCAACCACAGGCAACTCACAGGGTGGGAGCTGGGGGAATAAGCAGGCCCACCTCCCTTTCCTGCAGCCCTCCCATCTCCTGCCAGGGTCTCCCATTGCTTACATCCACCTGGGGGAAAGGGCCCATCCACGCATGCAGCCTCCAGGGTTGCAGAACAGAGGGATCAGGAGGTTTGGAGGGGCAAACAGAAAATATTCAACCAAAATACTTTGTCTACTACACATTTTGATCTCTATGGCTCTATTCTCGAAAATAGCAGAGGTGATGTATTATAATCACAAGACCACTGCCGGCCTTCTGCGGGGTGATCAATGCTGTGATAAGGTGGGGAACAAGCTGGGTCAGCATTGGGAATGTTGGAGCAAGAGCAGACTTGTTCCCTGTGGTTCCAGAGAAAGAGTAAATGGGGAAAGGTGGTAAGAACTGGGAACTCATGGCGAGGCTGAGGGCAATTCCAAGGGGTTGCCTGAAAACCGAAACCCCAACACATAAGTCATGAAGCACCTGGGAAGCTGAGCACTGTATAAGGTAAATTCCAATGAGCCGGTTACCGTTTTTTGTGGATACTGTTTTAACAAGCTTTTGTGGGCCCGCTGGTCCCTAACGTCACCACAAGACGTCTTCCCAAGAGCCCAAGGAGCTTCTTCCCCAGGGACTCTGCTACTCAGCCATCCTGAGGGTGTGAATCGTCAGGTGAGCAGAGTTACATGTCCCTGATGTGCAATGGAGACATCTAGTAATACAGCCGAATCTCCTTCATTCCTGAGGGGCTGCGTGCGAATCTGAGGCATCCCAGACGAGGCTGAGGATAAACAGAACTGCGGGGAAATGTTTTCACTACCGAAGAGAACAAACTCTACGCAGTGCTTTAGGGACAATGATGTACACGTGAATGACAGGCATTCAAATTGCAATTCATCTTTCTCTGCTCAGTAGGACTGAAACTAGGCAACGCTTTTCCTTAAAATGACAATTCCACATGTACGAATCTGGGAAAAGTTATGGAAGAATATCCACACTTTTAAACCTCATTTACCTTGAAGACTTGTTACAATGACCATGTATTACTTTTGTAATAGGTTATAAACATAGAAAAGTTTAACAAATAAGCAAGGAATTTTTTTTTTAAAAGACAGCTTTACAAATAAAAATTTTCATCAATGAAGACGTACCTAGAAACCTGAACTGGAAAGGTCTGATTCTGCGTTTGCCCCCTGCACGCACATACTCTGCCACAGGCCCTTGAAAGTGGAGGAAATTCCACCAGTTTGAGAGAAATTGTATCCGCCTGGTCTCTCCATGTGGAGCCTTGAGATCAGAATTCTTTTCAAACTGCTCACTGTAACTTTGCTAATTACTTTAGCTCATTGAGCTAGTTTCATGACAAGTAAAATAAAATAAAAATGTTTGCCTCATAAATTGTTGCCAGGATTATAGAAGCTGCCAGAAGCAAGTTCTAACATTACTACATGTCACTCCTCCCCTTTAAAAAATAAGAAACTTTAGGTTAGTATTTTTGAAGTATGTAGATGTATTAGGATTACACTTTCTCCCATCTAAATGAAAAAAAATTTACTTTAAAACCTTCTCTATCTGTTTTCCTGCATATTCCTTATGAATCTTTATTTATCTGACACAGAAGTCTAAAAGGTAAACACAGGTTCTAATTAGGCTCAGATTTTGAAGTATTATTATCATTTTGGCAATTTGATTTCTGCTGCATTCTTGTTCCCCCTGGATTAGTCTCCAAAAGAACACAACAAAAGAAGAGGAAAAGTTTTAATTGAGGTAATTTCTGGCATTCTATTTCATTTCCAGACTTTCCACTTGATGAGCAAGGATTGGATTTCATTGCTTAACGGGTGGGTTTGGAGAAAACCCCTTCCACTTCCTAATGAAAGCTTAACACATCAGAGTATATATTGTAGTTCTTTAGTGAGAACTATACATTTGGGAAATTTTTAAAAAGTAACTTTATTTCAACTGCCACCTCTTTCTTCAGAGTCAGAGCTGTTCCTGGGTTTGAAGTTCTCAGCAACGTCACAATCACATATGGCAGCAACTGACAGAGATGGACCATTTTCACAAAGGAGGCAGGAAATTCCCGGGGGCCAGAAAGAGGGACAGTGGCTCCCATGCTTCATCTTCTCCCCCCATTAGCCTGGAAGTCAGGAGACCTGGGCCTCGGTCTCCGTTAATTCATCAGTAAAATAAACTAAATTTTCCCTAGACCCCCCTGAATGCCATAATTCTACGATTCCTCCCAGGCACTCCTCTTAAGACGCTTAAATAAATCGTTTAGTTACCCTGATAAAGAAAGATGCAATGTGAGGCAATATTTGCACAAGAGGTGTATTCCTACAAATATTATGAGGATTTAATTTTCTAAAAGAAAATAATGTAATAAAGTATCATAAAAACGCCCTTTGGGTAGTATATTGGTTTTCTATGGCTGTTGTAACAAATGATGAAAATTTCGTGGCTTACAACATTAGAAATTCCTTCTTTTACCATTCTGCAGGTCAGAAGAATGAAATCAGTTTCACGAACTAAAGCGGAGGTGTCGGGAAGGCTGGTTCTTTCTTAAGCTTCTGAGGGGAGAAGTCTTGTTCATTTTCTAGTGGCCACCTGTGTTCCTTGGCTTGTGGCTCCGTCTTCAAAGCATATGGCTCCAATCACTGCTTCTATCATCAGCTCCTCTTCTGTAGTAGTATCTTCCTTGCCTCCCTCCCATGAGGACCCTAGTGATTACATGATTGGGCCCACCTGGATAACCTGAAGAACTCTATCTCCCATCTCATTCTCCATTACCACACCTGCGAAGTCCCCTTTGCCATATAAGGATTATATGGCATCGTAGGGGATTAGGATGTGAACAATTTGAGAGGCTATTACTCAGCCTACTGCAGATACTATATTTGTGATTGTCATTTTTAAAACATTAGGTTGGAATTTTGCATAGAGTGAATGAGAGTCCAAGGGCCCAACCTGCTCTTTTTCTTTTCCTTCCCTGGGCTCCCTCTCAAGCAGGGGAGGGGCAGAGAACCAAGTGGGGAAACAGGAGCCTTCCAGTTCAACTGAGGAGGCTGGACGGCACGACTTTAGTCTTAGCAGCCTGGTTTGGACCTACAATAGCAAAGTCACCAAACTGTGTGTTTGTTACCCTTACCCTCCCCCTCTGAAGTGCCATCCTCTTCCTGCTGCTTCTCTCCAGAGCATTCTCTTGGAGAGGAAGTTTAGGTTATAATGGTCACAAGTTCTCCATGCCAATGCACCAGCCCCCTGCACCAGCCCCCTGCATATTTAAAAATTTCTCTTTTCTTCTCCCAACCAGTTGAGAAGCAATTATATTACAGGCTGATTAGAGTTGCTGATTCAAAGAATTCACATACAAATTTGAAAGAATTTTTCATTTTCATAGCGATATCTCATCCCAAAAGAATCTAATTGGCTGGAAACTTTAAAGACCACCCTTTTAAATGCTCTATTTATTTCAGAGACACCCAATTCCTTCCCATTCATGGAATTAACAGTGCATCTGAATATCCTCAGGGACTCCTATCCCCTACCTCGAGATTCACCACCCAAAAGATCCTTTGGAGCCTTGGTACAAAGCGAACTGCAAACTGTGCCCCTGAAGGACCTCTCAAGCAGGGCCTCCTTAACACGCACACTCTGCCAAAAGCCTCTATCTGTCACTGATCCTCAAATACAGAAAAGGATGAAAAATTCAATGCAGAAGATGTAGCTCAAAACATATCAATCCGTGTTTACAGGCTTCCCATAATTTGCTTTCATTCTAGAGATGACTTTTATTCTTTTCACTTCGAAACTCTAAATCAGATGGAACTTTTCTTTCTGAATTTTAAAGAATAAACAATCCAAAGAGTTTTTCAACTCAAAGGGCCTTCTTCTCCATACCAGAGCACTCTGTGAACTGTGGGTAAAAATAAATTTTTAAAAATCAGTGCTAAAAGCTAGAGCAAGATTTATAAAACTGCATGGTAATGATCCCAGAAACCAGTCCAGACATTCACATTAGCTCTTGAAAATGAGTCAAATGGTCCTTAAATCTCTTTGATAATTATGCCTTTAAAAGGGACAGTTTTCTTTCTTTCTTTCTTTCTTTCTTTTGTGAGGAAGATTGGCCCTGAGAGAACACCTGTGTCAATCCTCCTCTATTTTGCATGCGGTATGCTGTCACAACAAGGCTTGATGAGCAATGTGTAGGTCCACACCGGTGATCTGAAATTGCAGACCCTGGGCCACCGAAGCAGAGCACGTGAACTTAACCAGCACACCACTGGGCCGGCCCCAGGACAGCTTTATTTTAATATAATTTATTCCTTTAGTCAGCTATCTTAATCTACAGCTGCAATTTCTCTAAGAATGGAGATTAGCCACACCACTTATTTTGTCTCAGGCAAAATGAAACTCTTTTCCCGACAGTTCTACAGCATGGCTGCACAGCACTCCATCGTATGGATATTTACATAATCCACATACAGTGGATTCTCATTATTCATGGTAGTTACATTCTATGAAGTCTCCACAAACACTGAATTAGCAAATGCTGAACTCAGGCTCCTAGCGGAAATACAGGTAGGGTTCCTGAAAGCTGTGGTCACAACATTTTCATCAACCGATCAATAATAACCTTATTTTGTATGTTTCCGTGTTAAAGACAGCTTATTTAATATACATTTTCCTTCACTGACATTGAATTCATGGCCAACAGCACCATAATGCATGCCTGAACAAAGCTTATCTAACACAGGTATTTTCTCTGTAAGGGACCTTAACAGCATTCTTAGTTAGGAACTAGACAGCACTTCAGCACTATGCTTGGAAGCTCTTTTTTTTTCAAGGAAGATTAGCCCTGAGCTAACATCTGTTGCCAATCCTCCTCTTTTTGCTGAGGAAGACTGGCCCTGAGCTAACATCCGTGCCCATCTTCCTCTACTTTATATGTGGGACGCCTGCCACAGCATGGCTTGACAAGCGGTGCCATGTCTGCACCCAGGACCCCAACCAGCGAACCCCCAGTCACTGAAGCGGAACGTGCGCACTTAACTGCTGCACCAATGAGCGGCCCCTTGGAGGCTATTTTTAAACAGTGAAATCACCAACAAAAAGCACAAAAATGTGAAAAACATGATACTAAATAGACCGCGAAAAGGATACTTACTTACAGTATGAGAAATGAAACAGGAGGGCAGAGCATCCCCTTGTTTGATCTCAGGAAAGCGCTTGTCAAGTGACTCAAATTTTTCATCACTCTGCTCATGTTTCTAATAACCGCAAAAGTGTCGTGAGTATTGATTTGGAGGTTACAAATAAATTTTAGCGAGGAGGTGAATTAGCAAATACGGAATCCATGAATAATGAGAATCGACTGTACTGTATCTTGTAAGCAACATCTCCAACTTCTTTATGCCTTAGTCACCTCTAAGTCACTCACTGACCCACTGTGAGATCTCCCTGTTCTTCAGGTCTAGCAACACTGACTGTGTTTCGCCACATTTTATTGTCTAGCAATCATGTGGTATAATTCCTAGCAGCCACGGAGGAAGCACTCAATTAATGTTTGCTAAATAAATCAAACCAGTCTGACTGACCCTAAAGGAAGCTTTAGTCATTCTTCTCCAAAATCAGTGTTATAAAACAGTTCTATAGTACTTCCAATACCCAAAGTACCAAAGAACATCGTTAATCTAAAAGAATGGTAGCTTAGAATAAAGAAATAATGTACCCCTGATGAAAGAAAATGACATCTGCCCCCAACTCCTCAAGTCACCCATTATCTTCTGGAACATTCATACACACAACTAAGAAAGCCATAGTTACTCGAGGCACACTCAAAGGAAGGGAAGGTATAATGTTAGAGAGGTGAGAAGCCAGAGCAAAGCAAAAGTAGCCAAATCACTAGGTGCCAACCACAGCGACAATAAAAGCAGTGTTGTCCAAGTAGTGATACCCTTGGCTGAGGCAGTTTTTCTCAAAATGCGCATCTGAGGAGCTTGAGTGCTTATTAAGATAGGTAGATTCCATGTTCCACACCAGAGCAAATAAAACAGAATATGTAAGGGTGGGTCCAGAAAGCTGTATCCTCAACAAGCTCCTGCTGATGCGTATGCAAACCTACATTTGAGAGTCACTGCTCCATCTGGAGAGTGGGTATAGTGAAAAGGCACAAGTTTTGGTTGCTGAGAAATCTGGGTCTATCAGCCCAGCTGACTTACTAGCCAGGGAACACTGAACCTCCATTTTCTCATCTGTAAATATGAGGCTAATACAATACTTGGTTTACAGGGCTGCTCTACCACGACACTACTGACATTTTGGGCTGGTACTTGTTCTTAGTGAGGGTTGTCCTGTGCATAGTAGGATGTTTGGCAGCATTCATGGCCTCTACCCACTAGATGCCAATAGCAACACCCCAGCAGCGAGAATCAAAATTATTTCCAGACGTTGCCAAATGTCCCCTGGGTTGGGAACGGCAAAGTCATTGCTGGTTGAGACCCACTTTAAGGGATTGTTGGACCTAATAAAGGTGACAGGGCCCGACATGCGATAGACTATTGATAAGTGTTTATTTTCTTTCTTCTCCCTCAACTCACAGTGAATCTTCTGAGAGGCTCTGACAGTTTTCAAGGAGGCCCTCAATGCTCTGTATTTTTGACACCTCCTTTGTTTCTCATTAGTGACAACTTAAATCCTCACTTTGTAATCAGCTAAAATGAGCAGGCATTAGGCTACAAAGTTAACTTTATTTTGTTCTTAATATTACAAATTTTTAGAAGCAATTGGTTGAGTCTTAACTTTAGAATTCGTGTACATTGTATAGAGAGAGGCAGACATGGGGTGAGAGCTCAGAGCCCTTACAACACTCTTGTAATTAGTTTGACAACAAGTCCTTCACAGGCCAATATTCTCCAGCTCTCTAGTCAAAGCACTAAAAGATTGGAGCGCGGGGCCCACAGACTTCTCATCGAAAGCAAGTCAAGATTTCCCATCTGTGAAACAAGGAGATTGGACTAAAGCCTCAAGTTCCTCTAAAATTCCACATACTTTAAAAAATTCTATGATTCCAATTAACTCCTAATACCTTATTTCTCTACTTAGCTTCTAATTCATCAACAATTTCATACTTTTAGGATTAATACTTAACATGATAACTATAATATTTTAACATTTACTCAATAAACATTTCACTGGACTAACAGTTCTTGCATGTCTTAATTTGTGAAAAGCCCCAGTCTTCCTACCAACAGCAAAAAAAGATAAGATTTGGTCTCTGATCCCAAGAAGGCGAGACAGACACATAGACCAAAAACCAAATAAAAACCAAAATGAAATATGCAATCTGTGCAAAAACAATAAGAATAAATCTGAGATCAGAAAAAGACAAGAGCTCAAATAGTTACTGAGAATTCATTATGTTTGAGAGAAAGGAATGGTTGAAAACAGAACAGTTGGGAAAGAAAGAAAAAGATTTTCACTTGGCCTTCCAGACTTGGGGACAAACGAGACAAAGATAAATTCAAGGCATGCTGGAAACTTGAAGTTACAACATTCCCATCACTTTCTCCATAAGAGGAGGCATCTCCCCCTGAATTAACCACTTTCAGCGATGAAAGATATGACCATAGAGGCAAATACACTGATTAGTTAGAAATTTGGCAATTCGCTAGAAGAGGTTTCATCAAATTGATGTTTCACTGACTTCTTTGGCAGCCACTTGTCTGAAAAAATATGTAATTCAGGGGCCATAACAAAGTTGGATATATTACTTTCTTGAATAGATTGATCATATCAGTATTGCAGCAATCCGTTTATTTGCTTCAAAATGACACAGATAAAAAAATGTAAAGATAGCCTCCGAGTATGTGTTAGAAGTTATTCTCTATTTTCTTTTAACTGCAGCATATTCTTTCCCCACTCAAACCTGCCTTGCTTTCATAACAACCAGCAGTGCTGTTTTGGGAGAAGTATGACAGCAATAACACATGACAGGGGTGTGGCCTTATCTGTCAGTAGCTCCATATCTGTGTGTGTTAAAATATGAGGCGCAGCCTCATGTCTACCAGAAGCTAATAGTGAATTATTTGTGGCTGAACACATGCTGTGTCCAAGAAAAAAGTCCTGTTCATTTTTGATTAACTTGACATCTACTTAGAGTAGTAAGAACCACAACAGAAATAAGGTTCTGATAAGGGCTAGAAATGACTGTCGACAGCACCGCCTCATCATCCTAAGTCAAATTCACATGACATCAGCCGTACGGTAAGACCTGCTTTCAATTTCTTCACATTGAATGAACAGACAGCCAGAGTGGTGGTGGTTCTTCCTACCTATATTTCTAGAAAGGAGTTACATTTAACAAATGCAGTGCTATAGACTGAATAATTGCATCTCCTCGAAATCCATATGCTGAAACCTAATCCCCAGGGTGGGGTGGGGCCTCCGGCAGGTGATTAGGTCATGAGGTTGAAGCCCTCATGAATGGAATTGGTACCCTTATAATAAAAAAGACCTCAGAGAGCTCTCTCACCCTTTCTGCCATTCAAGGACACAGCAAAAAGACGGCTATCTGTGCACCAGGCAGCAGGTCCTCACCAGACACTGAATCTGTTGGCACCTTGATCTTGGACTGGTCTGCCTCCAGAACTACTAGAAATAAATTCTGTTGTTTATAAGCCACCTAGTCTATGGTATTCTGTTATAGCAGTTGGAATAGACTAAGACACACAGGGAGCTCTCACTGCCCTGTCCTTTAGGTGTCCTCTGCCCTGTAATCTCAAATCACAAGGGAAAGTACATGTTGAAGGCATCGGGGCTCTTCCCCCACTGTCTTTGTGACTGTTACTTATACATCATCATCAAAGGCAACATTTACTGAGTACTCACCATGTGCCAGGCGCAATTCCAAGCACTTTACATATATTAAATCATCGAAACAGTTTCTGTCTTTCCAGCTTCACAGCCCTGGTTACAGTGGCACTGTCACTGATCCTAATGGCCTCACTTTTCTTAATCAAATAAATGCTATCACAGATCTCTAGGAGGTGGAAGTCTGGTTATCGTGCCAGTACACAGGTCTTCTCGTGGATCTCTTTGTAAGGGAATATGAGCTAAGGCTGAAGGAGATAAATTGGCATTTTACAATACTAAACACTTCAAAATACTGATTAGTTTTACTTTATTTTGACCTAAAAATTTTACTGATTTGTCCAGTCATTAATTTGGAAAAATTGCTTTCATGCTCTGCAGGCTAATGCCCTACAGGAGTATCCTCCCCAAAGAATTCATTTCTTTCTCATACAAACAGATAGAAAACACAAAGCCAAGAGACTTTCCCATTACAGGAAGGAACATGAAGCTAAGAAGCAGCCCACAGAGGTGATCATCTCGGGAGAGATCATTACTCACAGAAGCCAAGGTTGTTCTTCAGCTAGGAAGATCACATGAGCCACTACACTTAAAAACTAAAATCCCCAAACTAATAGAACTCATTTGTCATTTGCCACTGACTCCCCACTGGTAAAACCAGATTACTCTGAATGACAGTCCCAAGAGGAATTGTGAGATTCAACTAGAAAACCAATCCATCAACAAAGATGCCTACCACTGCGTGACAGAAGGTGGGGTACACAAAGTACACTTTAAAAATTGTCCTTGTCCTCAAGAAACTTTCAATATAGTTGAAAGAAGTTAAGATAGTGCAATATTTCTAAGGTATTTTAGCAGCAAGCTATGTACCAGAAAGAATGGCAAAAGCATCCCAAATGAATACTGACCTATCAATTTCCCACACTCACTCTTTCATTTTCTTCTTTGTTTGGGTTTTTCCCAAAGCAAGGCCTGAGACAAGGTCAAGGACTCGGGGAAAAGAGAATTCATTTGGAAGATGTCCCAGGAAGCATGACTGAGTGGAAGACAAGAGTGAGACAAAGAAAGAGGAAAAGCCAACAAGAGGGTGTGTTATAAAGATCATACTCAATTTGGGCTATATGCCAATGGGACCTTTAAGGGGCAAAGAGAATGCCTCCCAGAATGTTCACCTGCAGGGCTGGAGGCTGGGGTTATTGTTGTAATGGGGCATTAACTTCCCACACTTGTCCGCTGCACTTGCCCACTGGCCGAACTGACTCCACTGGTGTCTGAGGAGGTCCTGAGATAGTAAGTGAGACTGCCTGGTGGTTAAGATGGGGCACTATCAGCGTGAGTCTGAGCTCCTGTGGAACTGTCACCCACCCAATCCCCAATGGAGGTGGCTGAAATCAGAGGTGGACATCAAAGCACCTGCTACACATCCTGCTCTAAAAGTGTTATATGAATTCTCTGCTCACCTATATGTATAGTATTCAGTCTACTCTTTACTCTCAACTTTTTCCCTTGTCTCAGTCCCTTTTCCTTGTCTAACCTTTTCTATGTATCTGAAACAAGCTACATTTTCTATTCAACATATTGCCTGACTTCTGAGCTTTATCACTTTAAAATTCTTTCACAGTGCAATAAATCATTTAAAAAATTTATTCAACTAATAAAATACTAATATGCTTCCTAGACTCCCTGGGAGAAATAAAGGTGATGATGATGATAAAAACAACAACTACTCATTACTGAAGTTGTCTTAGACACCAGTCCTTTACATGTATGAACTCATTTAATCCCCATGACAATTCTTTGCACTATTAGCCCCATTTCACAAGCGTTTCTTCACTTCATTGAGGCATAGTGAAATTCAGTAACTTGCCCAAGATCACATAAATATTAAGTGGAAGAGCCAGGATTTGAATCCAGGCAACTGACTTCAAGAGCCCAGACTTACTTTGCAGGAAGGGTGGGGTGGGAGGAGAGACAAAATAACCATGGTTAAGCAATAAGTATGGGTATCCAGGTAAAAACAATGAGTTTCCTGTAGAAGCAAAAGGATGAGGGGAACTTCTGCAAAACTGTCTAGAGTATCCAACACATACTATTCCTGGAATCTCACCCACATTTCTGTTCTACTTTGTCCCAAACACAGAGTGTTTTCCATATTCCCCTTCATTGCAACAAACTTTTACTCATTTTTTACTTCAGTTTCAAAAGGTCTATAAACAACAACACATGGAATTCTATGATTTTCATTTAAACTCTATAGGGAAAAAAATCTCATTTAAGCCCTAAGAATTGATGTTGGAGATTCCCAAGTAAAGACATCATTATTTCAAATTCTTCACATACCTCTTTCTTCTCCTCTACCACTTCTGAGGAACAGAGAATACATGAAATCTTGGGATGAAAGGAACATGCAATCACCACCAGTAATACTATAGAATATATGCCCATAGACACCGTTAAGATAGAGCTAGAGAAACCAACTCAGAGAGAAAAGGAAATCCTCTAAGTTTAGCTCAGGATTTTAACTTTGAACACCAAGAGGAAGAATGAAAACAAAAAATATTAAGCGTACATACTGATTTTTCTAAAGCATATAATTATTTAATCTTTCTAAAGACTTCTAACAAGGTTTTATGCCAACGACTAAGAACAAATTAGCACGGGTGCAGAAAACTTTCATTATTCATACAATAAACGTTTTGAGTTGACACTACGTTCTAGAATAGATGCCTCACTGCCCTAGATGCTAGAAGTACTATGATCAATAGGACATGATTGTTATAAATAAGGTGCTGGCCTTGAGATTAAAAAAAAAAAATTAAAACTAAATAAGCTTTCCTCTAGATGAAAATAATGCACAGATCCCCAGGACCGGGTAGTGGCAACTGCTTTCTTTTAATATTTTAAAATGTTACTTTAAGATATTTTAACATTTTTACGAATTTTCTAATTCATCAGCTAACGCTAACTCCCCTGAGTAATAAAATACCAGACTAATAGAAGATCTCCAAAGCTAGGTGATAAGGCAGACAATTAGTAGATAAGCAATAATGAGGGGGACTGTAATTTAGTGCATTTAGGAAAATTCAACCCAAATTATACGGGAAAGTTGATGTGTTAAGATCTACAAAAGCAACCTGACAGTCACTGTGGACTGCCCCTTGTCTTAGTCTGCTCAGGCTGCCATAAAAAAATACCACACAATGGGTGGCTTCAATAACAGACATTTATTTATCACAGGCCTGGAGCCTGGGAAGTCCAAGATCAAGATGCCAGCTGACTGGGTTTCTGGAGAGACCCCTATTTCTGGCTTGCAGAGGCTGCCTCCTCACTGCGTGCTCACTGGAGAGAGAGAGCTCTCTGGTCTCTTCCTCTTCTTATAAGGGCACTAATCCAAGCAGATCAGGGCTACCCTTACAACCTCACTTAACCTTAATTACTTCCATAAAGCCCTCACCTCCAAATAAAGTCACACTGGGAGTTAGTGCTTCTATACATGAATGGGGGGGGGGGAGGCAATTCAGTCCATAACACCCCTTGAAGCTGTCAACCTAGCACATGGCTACAGACCAAAAGCACAAAAAATAATATGTATGTATTCAATCATTAAAATAATAATTATTAAGTAAATACTCTGTGCCAGGAACTATCTTATGCTGTAAGAAGGAAGGGACAGAGGGAGGGGTTAAAGACCCTGCCTTCACAACAGTACATTCTAGTAGATAATGATAAACAATAAGTAACCAAACAACCAAATAAAGAATAACCAGAAAGGGTGGGGGTGATGGGGAAGGGAGCTGGGAGAGATGACCAGTTTAGACAGCATGGACAGGGAAGGCCTCTCTGCGGAAGTGATTTTACATTGAGATCTGAAGGAGGAGAAGGAGCCAGTCACATGAAGGTTCTAGGAGACACTTCCAAGGAGAAAGAACGGACAATGCAAAAGCCTGGGCTAGGAACAAGCTTGGCATATGTGAGGAAAAGAAGTTAGAGTGGAGGGACTACAGTAAGTCTCAGGGCAAACAGTTTGAGATGAGGTCTGAGAAGGAGGCAGGAAGATGCAGACCATGGGAAAGAGTTCGCATTGAGACTAATTGCTACAGAAGGCATCAGAGGGCTTTAAAGAGGGAAGGGGCCTGATCTGACTATATTGCAGTCAGTTGGGGTTTTCTGTGGTCAAGAAAGGATGTAGACAGGCAACAGGAGAAAGAGGAAAACCAGGTTAGAAGGCTAATGCACCAGTTTAGGCAAAAGATGATGGATTTTTTTGGAATAGTGTTGAGGTAATGGAGTTAGAGAGAAGGACTTACAGTCTCTTTGAGGGAATAGAACCATAAGACATGGTCATAGATTGGACATGCAGGGTAGAATTATAAACAACTCTGAAATGTTTGGCTTAAGCCAAAAATTATATGAGATGGAGAGCAATTGGAAGAAATAGTTTGGGAAGAGGGCATGAAATTAAGGTTTCTCTCTTGAACTTATGGAGATTGAGGATTTACTAGACATGCAAACAAAGAAGTAAAAAGAGATTTGCCATTTGTGTCTGCTATGGGAGAGATCATCAGGGCTGAGGGCATGCATTTGCAGGTCAGTATAGGATGACATTTCTGAAGCCACAGAGCTGAATGAGATCCTAGGAAGAGCCTGGAGCTACAGAGGCAGGTCTGGGACAGCACCCAAGGCACACCCAAGTTAGAGAAGATGGAGCCAGCAAAACTGTCCTCGAGATGATAAAAACTACATCTTTACCTTCTCCTCACACCATGTTCTTACCCTGGAGAACTGAGAGTATATTTCCAACCTCTCTACTCCAAAGAACAATGTGAGAAGATTCAGAGAAGTACAAGAAAAGTCATCAAGAGAGTGAAAGTCTGTCGTAGGAACATTAAAGGAAATGATTAAGGCTGTTCAATTTGGAGGGAAGAAAACCAAGAGAGATGCACTTATTGGTCCACTAATTCTCAATATAACTAAGTGAGGAGTATAACTTTTAGCCTTTAGCTTTGAAGGCCAAACATGAAAATGAAACTATTGCCCATAATTCTACGTTTTAATGGGACATGATATAATTGCACATGTGGTCAGATATACCAGGAGAAGAAGAGCTTATAGCTAAATACATCAGAACTGGAAGCAGGTGATGGATATCCCAAGGCAAGCCCCCAATGACTTCATGTGTTCTTTAGCATGGGCAAGCCCTTGACCTCTCTCTGTGCCCCACCTGCAATTCGGTGGTAAAGCCACAGTGCCTCTTCACCGGGACAGAACTAATTAGTTAATAGCTGGAAATAAAATCCCATCTGTAGGGCATGCACTTTGAGCTGTTTTCCCCCTGTGATGGTGCTTTTATGACTGTCCATTCATACTGCTGCCCTTTTCTGGTCCAATGTATGAAATCCTTCTGTGATGGTCAGTTTTATGTGTCAACTTGGCTAGGCTATAGTTTCCAGTTATTCATTCGAGCACTAATCTGGGTGTCACTGTGAAGATATTTTACAGAGGTAATTAACATCTACCGCCAACTGACTTTAAGTAAAGGAGATAATGCTCAATAATCTGGGTGGACCTGATCCAAACAGTTGAAAGGCTTTAAGAGATGAGCTGACGTTTTCCCTGAGGAAGCAATTCCATGGTGGACTGCAGAGTCCAGTGTCCTAGCCAGATCCCACAATCACAATCACATAAGGCAATCCCTTGCAAAAAAATAAATAAATAAATAAATAAATAAATAAATGTGTGTATACGTGTATATATATGTATAGACATACATATATATATCTCCTATTTGTTCTGCTTCTCTGGTGGAACTCTGAGTTACACCTTCCTTTACATCTTCCTTTTCTCCACAGAGAAAGAAATCAAGCTTATGTAAATACACACTACTATAGCTAAAGAGTATTTGTTTCCATAGAAGGAGAGTGGAAAAAATTATTCCCCTCTCAGTTGAGAGGCAAAGGGCAGCAGAGCTATTGACAGGTGATGAAGATCCCAGTCAGAAAACTTCTCCCTCTCATTAATCATATGCTCCATGTACTTGGCAAGTCTAAAATTCAGTCCCACGTTCTTCAGATCTTGTTTAATTGTAAAGCCACAAGTACCTCCCTGTTAAATCCAATGTATAGAAACAGGCTTAAAAGCTAATGCCAATGGTGCCTTTAAAGGTTAGTTTTAGTTCCACGAATTTAGTCCCTTGAGCTCTTCTCAGAAATGCCTGGGCAGAAGGTGGGACATCTGGGGCTGCAAACTATGGGGACAAAGTTGGATTGAGTAATTCCTTTTCCAAAAAGTGAATGTCAGCTAGCTCAGTTTTCTGCTATCACCCGTCCTCACCTTTGTAAGTGAGGTCTTTGAATCACCATCCTTCCCAAAGAGGAGGGCAGATGTGAGTGTGATGTCACCCTCTAGCTGCCCAGGTGATCAGAATAACAGGACTAGGGCTCCCTCCCCTTGCACCACTCCGTGTATGTCCCTTCTAAAACATCATGCTCGGTTAAAGGATCATTTTTCTAGTAGAAGAACACAGTGAAGAATACACAACTAGTTTTGCAGCTCTGTTTGGACCTCTAACATCAAGGATGGAAGCTGGACTCAAGAATGTGTCCCTTCCAGCTCTCCTCTCCACTTTTTGTTTAGAGAGTTGAGCACAGTTTCTCTTTAAATGCACCAACATTTTCATTCTTGCACTCATTCACTCAAAAATATTTGCTGAATGCTTTGGGAGAAACTAAAATAAATCAGACCATATTTTAGGCTCAAGGATTTGGAGAGAAGCTAAGTATATATATTAGTGTAATATAAGCTGGCATAAAATACACAAATAAAAATTCTACAGGAGTTTAGACATAGACAGAGATAGTGGGGTGATATGATGAAAAGAAAGGAAAAACAGAAAAGCAATGGCATGATATATTGAGAGCTTTTACCCTTGGGAGACTGCCACCAAACTAAGATCTCCTTGTTATTTATATATTTAGTTGCCACTAGAAAAGTAATTAATCAAAACACAATTTTGATATGGTCTACAGGGAAATCACCAAAGAATGGGACGGTGACACAGTTTGTGTAGTAATTTTGTCACTTTGCATATTGCTGCTCTGGTCTGGCTGACAAACTTCAGATGAAAAAAATAATAAGTCTGTCTTTAAAAACTATATTTATATAAAGAGACAGGGCAAGACGCCAAGGAGGTCCTGACCTGGCAAACGCTAATAAGCCTCAAGTGATTCAAACCTAGTATGCTGGCTCCAAATTAATAGAGGCTTCCACAGAGTTCACAAGTGACAGGTTTTATGATAAATAGAGTACTTCAGTAAAAATGCTATTAAATATATGTGAAGACTTGAACAGATGGCATTTATAATAGATATCCCTGATAACTGATCACCATTTAGTATTCTCTGGCCCAGGCTCTTATCAAGGTTTCATGATTCTAGAAGGGGAAAAAAAAAGCACGAGCAAGATCTTAATTTCCCAAGCAGTCTGTCAAACAGCTGTTTCTCACCACTCCATAAAATCAGCCATTAATCAAAGCTGTTTTTTAGGAAAGGTAAAATTAAATGTATATTTGAATCTTCTGCAAGTTGAACCATAAGTTACTAATTTCTTGTCCTATTTATTTTGAAAACTCCAAGTTTCCAATGTTACTGAAGAGCTATATGTCTTACACACATCACCTTTTCCCATGGGCAGCTGTAGACTGTTCAACTTTAGGGTTAAGACCCCTTTGGAGCCACGAGGCCCAAGAAAGCAACTAGGATCAGCAGGTTTAGAGGACAGGGTCAGCAAAGGAGACAGCCTCAAAGGCAACCACAAAAATATTTTGAATAGGAAATATCAGATTAAGCCTTGACTTGAAATGTGGGTCATCAAGATAGAACCAGGGCATCAAGAACGAAGACATGGAAGTTGTAAAACAGATAAGAGTGCAAACCAACGGTTAATGATTTTCAAGTGGGTAAATTACACTTATTTAGCAGCCTACGGTTCAAAGATTTCGCTTATCCTGAGCTGCTTCAAGTGCAAATATTTTTAAATGCTAACCAAAATAATGCATGTTCTAAAATTAGGACTGTATGACAATCAACCAGTCAGCAAGGCACCTGGTCACAACTTGTTGGAGCACATTTTCTAACAACCAAGGAAAGCAAATAACTTTACTGGATTAAAAAAAACACACACTCGCCTATAAGTCTCCTCTAAAACTAACACCCTCAGGTTAAAAAACAAAGACTTCTAAAGTGAAAAAAACTCAGGAACATAAGGACTCAAACACTATCTGCAAGTTTACTTGAAAAGGCTAGCCACCAACTTGCAATCTATATACTCTGGCACAAATACATTCCGTCTAGATTCTGCAAGGCAATAATCTTGATAAATCAAGTTTACTTTAACAAAGCTCAAGCCAATAAAAGAGCTACATACTATAAACCACTTCGATCAGTTAACTGTGTTTCACTTGCACTCTGCTAAATGACACTCACTGACACAGCAACTACCACAGGCCTACACAAGATGCAGGGACACTTCGAAGCACCAGGAGCTCTGCAAATAATTGCCAATCAATTGACATGTGGGATTAACTCTACAAATACTGGTCTGGTCAACACATTTGGAAAAGGGATGATTCTTCTAGAGGCAACATGGTAGACAGTCCTAGGACTGAGTGCCAGGGCACCATTTACCAGCTGTATAATCAAGATAAATTACTTGATCTCCACAGAAAAATGAAGATGTGATAGCTTTTGATGTCAATTTGGCTAGGCTAAACTACAAGGATGGGAGGGAGGGCAAAGCCATTTGTAGCACACCTAGACTTTTTCCCAGTTATTTAATCAAACACTGATCTAGGTGCTGCTGTGGAGGATTTGGTAGATGTATTTAAAGTCCCTAATCAGTTGACTTTGAGCTAGATCATCCACAGCAGGCCTGACCTGATCAAGTGAGCCCTTAAAAAGGACTGCACTCTTCCTGGTCAATGAGACTCCAAATAGCAGCCAGGTCTACAACCGCTCTCCCTTCTCTGGATTCTCCCTCCTGCCTGCCTGTGGACAATACCTTCAGACTGCTCATGAGCTTCCCTTCCTGTGTCCTATGGATACAGACTTTCTTAGCCAGCCCCATAATCATGTAAGCTGATTCATCGTAATAAATCTCTTAATATTATCTCCTACTGGTTCTGTTTCTCCAGTCAACCCTGACTGACACAGGGGATAACCATCTGGACTTCACAGGTTTGCTATGAGAATTAAATGTGATAGTTTATAAAGTGCCTAGAGCAATACTTCTCAGACTCTGCTGTGAGCACAAATCACCCAGAATGCAGATTCTGAGTGAGCAGGTCTAGGTGGGGCCCAAGAGCCCACATTTCAACGATCTCCCAGTTGATGCTAACATCGCTGGTCAATGGACACAGTTTGACTAGCAAGAGCCATCCTAGAAAATAATATGCACTAAATAAACACTAGTTAGCTTGCCCTACCCTACCCCTTTGTTCTTGCAATTTTCAGGTTTCTGTTCATTTGCTTTTACTTTTTAATTAATGCATTTGAAATATATAATACACTGACCACTTTCTAGAGGTTTGGGTGGCTAAAATATAAGAAGTCATATGGAGAGTGAAAACAGAAAAAAAGATAGCAAATATTAAATAATGCCCTCCCATACCCCATGCCCAAACAAAAGACCACTCACAGAAGCCTGTACTGTTACAACCCAATTGGTTGTAAAGGTGACACACTTTAACACCAAGACTAAAGAGATCGTTAGACAGTAGAGTAAGGCTAGATCACTATTTATAGGGTTCAAAACAGAACAAAATCAAATACCAAAAGAGAAACAATGCAATATGCTCTCTGGACACAGTGAGCACATTCTTGACTAGTCTTGCTGGATGGTGGACCACCCATCTGAATGTGGTATGATTTCAGGGGAAGCCAAAACAACTCCTGGGCAGAGACTAACACTGCCCATTCTCCCTTACCTGGTGACTGTTAATATACTATGATAACAGCTTTGTTCTTGTGATTTAAGCTTTTCTGCCTTGGGAATAAAAATACCCTTGGGGGAAAAATAGAGACGTGAACTTTAGAAACTGAGGTTTGTGTCCACGTCCACACCCATCACTCAATCCACTGCTCTCACCAGCCTATGAAATGGCACCTATTGAAGATGTGAATGGCCTCCCTATGCCAAACCCAGTGACGATGGAAGTCCATATCTGGCTTGACCCCTCTACAACTCTGGACACCATCAACCCCTGTCTCAACCTCCACGACTTCTGTATCATTACTCTGTCTTGGTTTCCCTCCTATGTCTCCAGCTGCTCTTTCTAAGTCTCCTTTTCCAGCTCCTCCTCTTCTTCTGTGCACCTCTCCCAGTCTGAGTCCTTGTTTTTCTCCCTCTCTCATCCATTTCCAAGCTTTTAATTGCTGCTGATGATTCCCAAGTCATCCACACTGACCTCCAGACCCATATAGTTCTCTGCCTCTTGGGCATCTTAATTTAGCTGTCTGCAAGTATCTCAGACTCAAAGTGACCCAAATCAAATTTACTGTCACTCTCTCTAAGCTTACTTGCCTCCAGCATTCCGTTTTGCTGAAAAGCACCATCACCCACCCAGGGAAAAAAGGTGGAGACCTGGGAGGGAATCCACCCTCCTTCCCTGCCTAGATACCTCTTAATCATCTTCCAAGATGCAGATGGTGCCTCTCCTAGGAACCCTTCCTTCACTTGCCCCAGTCTGAGTAAAGTTCCACCCCTGTATGCTCCCTATATACACTTCCACTGCAACACTATAGCATAGTATTATAATTAGAAAAAATCAACAACTTGGTTGGCCCTGTCATACATTCTCACAGCACCCTGAGCTTTTACTTTATAGCTTTTCTTATGCATATAATTCTATGGTTATTTGTGTAATTATTAAATGTCCATCTCCCTCACTAGACGGAAGATTTCATAACATTAGGAGACATCTATCTTGTTCAACACACCCACCAGCACACCAGGGCCTGAGACATTATATATGCTCAATTAGTTGTTAAATGAATGAATGTTTACCTGTGTATCTCCTCCACCAGACTAGGAACGCGCTAAGAACAGGAACTGACTTTCATTTCTCTATCCCTAGTGCCTAAGGCATCGTAAGCACTTGATAAGTGTTGGTTTGTTGAATAAGTTAATATAAACAGAGTGGCATCACCAGTAATCAAAGAGCGAGCTTCACATATGCAAGAGTGTTTGTTAATCAAACCTTTTTAGCTACATCTATCCATGGATCCCACCAATTGCTACAGCATCCTTGCACCAGCCACCTAACTCCCAGCGCCTCCCTGAGGTAGCTACTATTTACTGGGCCATCAGTGATGACAGCTATATCCATTTGTCTCACAAGTGGTTGCCCGTCCGGCATCTTAAATGCCTAGAGACATACAAAAGGTGTCTCTTAATAGCATCAGGCTTTATTCCACCTTTCAATGAAAGTGAATTCCCTGAGATAAGTTGTCTGGACTAAATGAATATCTGGAATCTCTCCCTTATTTACCTTCTCTGGATTTCTGTACACACAACACGTCCAAAGTTTATAGAGACGTCATTTTAAATATATTTCCTGGAGGAGGGAAAGAATAGCTTTTCAAAGCTCCACATTACAGCCAGTTTTATGCAACTAAGATTTTTAATGAAACATTTCCCGCCCATTCGGGGGAATTCCGCTTTCTTTCATCCAAAGCCCGAGGAGACTGTGAGCAATGTCTCAGCATAGCACGCCTCACTACCTGCTGGCACTTGATATTAAAAAGAAGAGGCCACCACAGGTGCTTTTTCTGCAGAGAGCCAGATGTCAAGAAAAGGCCCCAAAGCTGAAAGAATGAGAAGAATGCAAATGATCCCAAGGGGCCCTGAACTGATGGTACACTCTCAGACAGAGCAAACAACTGCATTTTCCCAACTCTGTCCTGCGTCCTGATGCTAAGTTACATTCTCAAGAAGTTTTCCTTTGTCGTGTTCATAACTGGAATACCAGAACAAGAATTAAAAAGGAACACTTCACCATTCTCTCTATTTTTATACACTTTACAGATAAATGATTGGTCCTACTTGGTAGATGGGAAAGGTGTGGTACTAGGAGGTGTCTTGAAGATCAAATCCTGGGCAATTCCCAGGGAAATATGTGGTCAAGGCTGCAACCTCCACTCCCCTCAAACATCTGTGCATCAGCCTTGCTTAGGGCATAGGAACTACCTTTTAGTGAGTACGTACTGTGTACTGCAACCCATGTAGGTATTCCACACAGAGTATCCTATTTAAGCCCCCAAATAATTCTGTAGTGGGTTGAATAGCGTCCCCCCAAAATTCACATGTATCTGGAACCTCAGAATGTGACATTATTTCCAAATGTAATGTATTTGCAAATATAATTAGTTACATTAAGAGGAGGTCATACTGCATTAGGGTGGACCCTAAATCAATGACTGGTGTCCTCATAAGAAGAGATGGGGATACACGGACACAGAGAAGACAGCCAAGTGAAGACGGAGGCAGGGATTA
The DNA here is from genome assembly GCF_037783145.1 of Equus przewalskii. Classification (NCBI taxonomy): domain Eukaryota; kingdom Metazoa; phylum Chordata; class Mammalia; order Perissodactyla; family Equidae; genus Equus; species Equus przewalskii. Next base: position 58,116,438 of record NC_091833.1, read on the forward strand.
AAGTTATGCTGCCACAAGCCAAGGAAGGCCTGGAGCCACCAGAAGCTGGAAGAGGCAAGGAGGGCAAAGAGGGAGGGTGGTCCTGCCAACACCTTGTTTTCAGTCTTCTGGCCTCCAGAACTGTGACAGAACAAATTTCTGTTGTTTTTAGCCACCCAGTTTGTGGAAAACTTGTTAAGGCAGTCCTGGGAAACTAATACAAATCCTAAACGGTAGGTATCATTGTTGCCATTTTACTGATGCAGAATTTGAGGGTCCAGGACGTTGGGTAACTTTCACACAGGAAGAACAAGCCATGCTCAATCCAAACCCATCTACATGGGGAAAAGATAAAAAGGTAAGGGAGGCACCTCACAAGAAGGCAGTATAAGGGATGGAGAGGAGGCTGAATTCCCTGTCTTTAGTGATAATGGACCAGAAGTTAGGGGTACTTGAAGCATGATCTCCAGCAGTCAGCAGATCTTCATTTACTGACAGCCACTCCTGAAGCACACGGCCCACAAGTGGTATGATTCAGGACCCAGAAGCTCCCAACCGACCTCACCTATGGATGGCTGTTTGTTTTTGCTTTAACTCAAAGAATAATTTTAGCAATGCAGCTAAACAGGCAGAGCGAGAGAATGCTAAGCATAAATCACTATCCCAATCACTTGTGGGCTCTTACTTCTAGTGGCTTGTGATCTGCCATGGCCATACTCGACTTTTAAGGTTTCTCTATGGACCACTGGCAGCATTTATTTCTTCTTTTTATAAATGTTAAAATATTTCGAATACACTGAAAAGTATGTAAGGTAATATAAATACTGATGTACCAACACTCAGCTTCAACAATTTTTAACATTTGGGCACATTTATTTGTTTCTCACTTTTTATTTTAAACCATGTCCCCTCTTTTGATGAATATAAAAAATTTCACATCACTCTTTGTCTCCCCCTCCCCTTTAAGGTTCTAATCTACTCCCACTACGGAGGTGTGTAGCCCGCTGAGTGACAATTGTTGGAACAGACATAATGAACCTTGTTTCAGCAAAGCATGACAAAGGTCCCCCATGATGTCTTCACGGGGTAGACAAGATGACCAGAGCTAAGAGCAGGTTGAATGACTGTACCCATTGATGTGAGTTAACTGATTGGTCTCAATCTGGAGAAGGATCTTTATTGAATGCTGAAGGGCCCTTCCCTTCTTCCTGTCCTGTTTAACATTTTTACCCACAACTTGGCTGAAGACTTAGAAGTATGCGAGTCAAACTACTACTCAATACATTTCATTCTGTCTTATCTTTGGTGAGTGTTTATATTCCTCTTCCCCGCTGTATGGTAAGCTTAGTACGTGTACCCTCCTGAAACCTGGACCAAGTGCCTTGCATACAGCTGAGGGTTCAATAAATGTTTGTTCAATTAAATTGCATCACATGAGGACAGGTTGCAGAAACTGGGAATGTGCAGCCTGGAAATGAGAAGGCGGAGGGGGACATGACAGCTGTCTTCACATATCTGAAGAATGATAAGATTTAAGCTATGTAGCTCTGGAGGGAAGAATTAGAACAACTGGTGAAAGGAACAGCGAGTTGATTTCTGCCCAGTGCGAGGCAGCTCTTTCTAACAATTACATCTGATGGCAAAGGGAATGAACAGGCTGAGTTTCAAGTCCTCCCACGGATGATTACAAAGGGCACTTTAGAAAGGATTCCTGCTCCAAGAAGAAGATAAACTGGACGCTCTCCTCCAAGTCCAAGATTTTATTATATTCTAGGCCTCCTAGCTTTCAATCTTTTTCCTAGAATTACCAATTTTCAGAAATGTTGATGCATAAAGTAATATCTCACGTATAATATGAAGATACCTGCAAAAGAAAAATTACTTCGTTTCTGAACGAGGATGCAATCAAACTACAGGTGCTATCCTTAACTTGGTTGGAGTCAACATAAAAAATCCCCTGATGGCCAGTGCAGCATTTGACATTCAATTCACTAACATCTGAGTGGCTGAGGTCTTAATCTTATTGATTTGCAAAATGACACCCACCGACAGACAGTAACCTCGCATCTCTCAGGGGTGTAATTACGTCGCACGCTGGAGAGCCTGTGTGCCTGATGTCTTCCATTTAGCTCTGCTCTCAGCCAAGGCAGGTGGCCTGCATGAACCACATCAGCAGGCAGCTGTGTCCCCTGGCTTCCAGCAGCATTTGGCCAAGAGCAAGGCCCAGCAGAAGATTAGAGGAAGGGTGGAGAGTGAGGTTATTTATTCCCCTGCCTCCCTCGCTCCTGCGCAACAATGTCTGGCCATGTCCCTCACCTGAAACCACAGTTCCTGCAAGGCCACCCTCTCTACAGGCCAGTTCTGCCTCAGGTTCCAATCACGCTCCCTCCCCTGGCCCTTTCAGACTTAAGACTAATATTGGCTCTCCACGGTTAACTAGCTCTGGGGCACTGCACCATCCTTGTGGTCTCCTTATACAGTGCTCTGCTCTCATCTTCATAAAAACGTTCCTTAGTCTCTCTTCAAATGACCTAATTTAGGTGTTTAGTCTATTTCCTACTGAAGCTCTGACTGACACAGCCAGACGCCAGTCAAGACCAACACACTGGGGATGGAGGGAGGGGTCCCATGGTAGAACAAGTGTGCCCCTCCTCCAGGGCACACGGCGGGAGGTGCTGCCACCCCCACACTACCCAAGAGTCTCCTGAAGGCTCTCCAGCAGGGCTAGTCTAAGCATGGAAGGAGCAGCAGTGGCACACGGACAGTAGCATTGGAGATTACGGTCAATCCATTAGAAAAGCTGGTGTGTGTTTTTTTTAATGAACTGGGAGATAAAAGTTAGCCTTTTTTCAAATTCAGAGGAAAATAATCTTCAGTTCCACCTAATGAGATCTGGACAAGAGGCCATGAGGCATAAAAAGAAGGATGGCATTATTTTCTGGCTGATATCAGGAATTCCTCTACCTTTTCAAGCTTCAAGTTTGGACCACTTAAGGTTTAAGCTACAGGGACCTGCTTTCCTAGTTTGATATGTCCAATATCCAATATGCCATTTCTTCTTGGTCCCTATTGCTCTAAAATTCCTTTGTGACAGGCTTCTAACACTGGTATGACCTCAGGAAAGGCAAACTTACGACATTACGACGCTGAAAGGAAACAAAGAAGGAAAAGGGTGTGTGCTTGGGGACAGGATACAGCGGAGAGCAAATCTCGCTCTCACTCTCTTTCTCCCATTAGCTCTCTGTTAGAACAGCAGAGCGGGTAAGAGTGCAGGCAGCCCCACACTCAAATCTTAGTTCTACACCAGCCAATGAATGACCTTAGAGACGTTACTTAGCCAGTCCAGCCTCAGTTTCCTCATTTGTAAAATAGAGAGGATTATTCCTACTTTGAGATGTTGTTGTAAATATTAAATGAGATAGAATGTTTAGCAGAGGGTCTGACGCACAGTGTTTAATGAAGGTTAAGAAGTATCAAAGACAAGTGTATTGGCGTGGTTTTCCCCTTGAGGGTTCTAAGAGTTTGAATTTGTGGAAATGTGGTACCTGAACAGTAAATTTGTCCATATGAGGGATGTGAGAGAAGAGAGGAGAAACTGGTATGATACCAAGGAGGGCAAAACACGGGAAAGTAGAATCCAAGGACAGAACAACATAGAGGGAAGCACTCACCACCTAGGGAGCAAACACTAGAGAAAGATGTAAGGAGAGCACCTCACCCAGAGCCAGGCACACAGTAGGAGCTTAATTCATGGGAGCCAGGAGTATTAGCACTAAAAATGCCCAAAGGGAGATCCTACACCTTTCCCGAAAAAACAGCCCCCAGGGCATGGGATAAGGGGCTAGGCACCTACTGGGCAGGATCAGGTTGGGGCTAATGGAAAGGAGCCGCTCTGCATTTGCAGGAAGCAGCAAAGGCTGATAGCACCTACTTCATCTTTCTGCCTAGAACCAAGCCTGCTGAGATCCAATAATGAAAATCTTCACAGCACATTACTGAATACAGTAATGCCTTTCTGCCTCAATAATATCGCAGCCTGTGCATAAATGTAATGCATTATTCGTAGGCGGCTAGAAGAAAATTCAGTGATTTACATTTAGGGTTTACGTTTTGTTTCCAAATGAAAACATCCATCCAGACAACAATTCCTACACAGGTATTCCCACTTCAAGCAAATGGCTCAAGATTTAGACTGTGTTCTCGTGCCTGAGACTCCTGACCTAATTCAGCTTCCTATCTTACTGGATTTAAGAGACCCTGGTTAAAGATTTATAACCCTGTCATTTTCTCCCCAAGACAAATTATATTCCAGGCTACTTTCACGCCTGAAGACGACCAGTACTAGTCAGCCAAATACTTGGCTTATCTTAATTGTCAGACAACTGGTCTGCCAGGCATTTTTGAGAGAGCTGAGTAAACACACCCCCTTGATCTTTTCCCCCACTTCTGTATTGGTTATATCCAAGCTAGAAAACCATTCCTCGTTACAGGAAAACAAAGAGTCTTGTGGGGTGGGTTGAGGTGAGTATGGGGCCTGTGCTTATGCCGCTGTCATTGGCAGGAAGTGTTACTATCCATCAAGCTGTCTCCTCATTATCTTCTCTTCAGACACATAACCCTCTTGTATATTCAAATGATAGTCAAGTCTTTGTAAGCAAGTCCTACAATTATCCCAATATGGAAGAGATGCATTGACATTGGTATGTTTTCTAGGCTCTAAATTAACAATAAGGCATTTTATGTGACCTAAGTGGACCATGATTTCTTGTAGTTGTGAACATGAGCCAAACAGTTCCAAGTGGAAGCAGTGAATGCAGCAAAATTCAATTTACAGAGAGCTCCCAGGACACACAAGGCTCATTCAGAGAGGCTAAGCATCAGAGATTGGTCCTAAAAATAAAAGAAGCTGCTATTGTGATCTCACAGATGTAGCTGTGTGTTCAACTGAAACATGGGAGACAGAACAGACACCAAGTGACACAGTAATGAAGAGTTAGTCACGTACCACCCAGTTACACCATCTGTACAACGAAGCTGAATGTACACAGTAACCCATGATAAGAAGCAGCAAGAATTATTAAGCACATAGACAATAACAGTGTAATGCAAATAGAAATGTTTTTGATCACTTCAACAGCCTGTCATTTATATCCATGATGGCTCTCCAAAGCAATGTTTTAAGTGACGAAAACTTTTTTCATAGCTTCTCAACAAGAAATGAAAACGGTCTTGAAAAATCTAATGCTTTCTCCCACTAGGATTTGTTGGTTCTTATCATTAACCAGTAAAAACAGTCTCAACTTTCTGCACTTTATATAAAGATGTGGGTTGAGTAAGAATGAGTGGTAATGAAGTTTGCGACTAGAGTAAAAATGCCCCTACTAAAGGTGTTACTGCACAAGCTATATTACTTTTCAGTTTCAATTCTAAGATGCCTCTTGTGTTCAAAAAACATGATAGCTCTTGGGGATGGGAGTGTGGGGGCTTCCCAGAGATTAGAAAGGATGTAGATGTCAAGGGCAAGGAGATTGAAAGACAGGGAGGAGCCCTGGGAATAAAGAGTCTGGACCCTAGTTCCCCACAGCCCTTCTGTGAGGCGACAAGATTCCTCTAGAGGAAGGGCTTCATTTTCATGGTGTCCTAGGCAGAGGAAACCATCGAGAGTCCCAGGACAGGTGCTCATGCTTCAAGGGTGGAGCAGAAGCAGCAGAGGACTCCTAAACCCAACAAGCATGGGGGGCAGCGAGGAAAGGAGTGGAGATGTCTCCTGGCAACCGATTTGGACTCATGACAGAGATCAGCTACCTCCTTGATGACCTGGGAAGAACTGGTAGTATGTCAGACCTCAGACTGTGACAAAATCCCAGGAAGACAAAGGGACACATCAGAAAAACTGAGGGTACTGTTATTCTAACCACGTGACAGCATGAAGACTCAACGTCAGAAATTGATTAAAGTTGTAGAACATAAAGTGAGTGTTTCTAGCACTCCTAAGTTGGAGACCAAGGTGTGCGCCCATCTTCTAAATTAAATTTCACAACGTACTTCTCTCTGTCGGGTGTCATGGATAAAATACTGCCACCAACACAGAGACCACAAAGGCATTATTTTTATCGTATGGTCACCTCTAAATTCAATCCAAAATGATGACACTCTGAGGAAAAGTACAGTTTTAAAATAAAAAGAGACCCCAAAGAGCTTTTCAGTCAAGATCTTCACAAAAGAATCTCAGTAGACTAATGCTCTTCAGGCTAATAAAATTAACAGAAACAGGAGATTTAAAAATTGGTAGTGTTAAATATAATTTAACTTTTCTTGGATAATTCTATTCAGTTAAAACAAATAACTACATGTAGGACTTTTACTATCAACGCACTGAGCCAGGAGATGAAAACTGTAAAGAGAAGGGCAAGGAATGTGCAGTCTGGAACAGGCCTAATGCAAGCACACAGATGAAGACAGTACAGGGGCAAACAGTGAGGTATGAAATGCAATGGAGGATGAGGTGGAGGGGAGAGGGAAGAGGAGGGAGGGAACAGGACAGCACCTAAAGGAGGAGTCCAGAAGTCAAGGCCCATCTGAAATGGTAGAGAAGGAGCATTCACGATGTGCCTCGAATGTTGAGTAAGGTTTTAATCAGTAAATATGGAGGGAGGTTACTCTTGACTTAGGAAATGACATGAAAAAGGAATGGCCATAGGAAAACATAGAAAATTTTGCAAGTAGAACTAGAAAGATGGGGTAGAGCTGTATTATAGAGGTCTTTAAGGGCCAGGTTGAGGAGTCTATATTAATTTGGTAGGAAACAGCGACAGAAGTATGTGAGGAGAGAAAGAGTAAGGTCAAAGTTAGACCCTGGGAAAACTTAAAAGGCTATGGTGATTGCTGGAGACAGCAACCAGTAGCAGACAGGAGGTGGTAGTTTCACAGGGGTATGCTTTTTTTTTTTCCTGGGCAGAAGGTGACATCAATATGCTAGGCAAAATGGCTTGAGCACAGTGGTGATCCTGGGCATGGATAGGGTGGTAAGAGAAACTAGAAAGGGAGTTCCTGTGGACTCTGATAAAGTATTGACCATGGCAAAAAGGTGAGAGAGTTAAGAATAACTTCAACTCCAATATATTTTGTTAAGTGAAAAAGAGCATGTTGCCCAATTCTAAGCATAGTATACCATATTTATACAAAAGAAAATCATTAAAGCATCATATCATATATTTGGCGTGGGTTGTACAGGCACATAGAGAACAACACATAAAGAGACAGTAGACAATAGTGATTACATGACTCTGGAGCCAGAGTGCCTGGGTTCAAATCCCACTTCTGGCAATTACCAGCCCCGTGGCCTTGGGCAAGCCACTGAACCTCCCTAAGAGGAGGGAGGCAGGAGAGCTTAAGGAAAGCAGAGATGTGGATTGCAGTCGTGGAGGGATTTTTTTTTTAATCAATAAAATATTGTTTGCCAACAGTGAGAGTCCAGCTAAGGTTAGATCTCACAGCTTTTAAGGTACCAAATCAGAACAGAAAGAGAGACAAGTAGGTTTAAGCTGATGGTAAGCAAGTAAAGGCCCACGGGAAGATTCCTGATCCTTAATGTGGTAGCTGGTTCACTTTGAACTTCAAAGTGACTAAGGCTGGTAGACAGCAAAGTAAAGACATGTTAAAAATTAAAAAGAGAACTGAGAGAAAGATTGGACTTGGGTACTGGAAGTCAAAAGGAAGACAAAGAGTAGTTCAATATGAGAGGGAGGGAGGAGATCTGAGAAAGGAATTCAAAAGCAGAGCAATTTCAACTAATGATGCATTGTGGCCATGGAGTGAGGCCACTAGTGGAGTGAATAAAGAGATCAAAGAGATGAGTATACAGCCATGCGCCACATAACAACATTTCGGTCAACAACGGAATGCATATACAACAGTGGTCCCATAAGATTAGTACCATCTAGCTGAAGGAGTGTAATAGGCTATACAATCTAGGTTTGTACAAGTACTGTAGGGGAGGAAGAAATTTTCCTGTATCCTTACAGTTTCTTCTGGCTGGTATAACATTAAATTGACACGAGACAGATTAACAGGAGAAAAACAAACAAAAGTTTAATAACATGCACACATGGGAGAAACCCAGAAAAATCAAGTAACTCACCAAAATGGCTGAAGCCCTCACTTTAAGTACCATCCTCAGCTAAAGACAAAAGAAGATGAGTCAGGGACTCCGAAGGGAAGAAAGGCAATTCACAGGTTGGTGAAAAGGTGCAAACTTTGGGAAACAAGTGTTTGTTTTGCCACATAGAAACAGTACAACACAGAGGGGAGCCCAAGAAACAGGCTTTTCTAGGTTTCTCTCTGTCTCTCACCTAGTTCATGCCATGCTAAGGTGATAGTTGGCTTCCTGAAACAGGTTTTTAAAATTTATTCTTTTAAGTATTTAAGGGGGAGATATCAAGAAAAACTTTGAGCCTTTGTTTCTTAAAAATAATCAGCCTAAAATAATCCACACATTAAAGAGACACTTTTTGGGGTGGCAAATTTTGTTCCCCTTCAGTACACTCTACGACGTTAATACAATGATGAAATTGCCTAATGACACATTTCTCAGAACGTATCTGCATCGTTAAGTGAAGCATGACTGTATAAGAATGCTTAGGACACAGTGTCAAAGAGTTGATCATGACTTTTCTTCTCACCTCTCTAAATATCAGTTATCACTATTCCAATGCAATAGATAGGAACAATAGAAAAAGAGGGCTGAATGCAAACTGACCTCGTGACACTTCCTAAAAGTTTAATCTTTAGTGAAATTCCCCAGAATGAGTTTTTTCTTTCTTTTCCTGGCTAATTTATTCAACAAATAATTACTAGGCGAAGCCCTGTACTATCTGTGGGGGATGCAGATATAATCTGTGGCTCCAGTACCTAAGGGGTTTACAAGCTATCAGAGAGTATAAGAAAATAATTAGCAATTTTACAAGAGCCAATTAACAAGACAACAGGTGATGTTACAAGGCAACATGAAATGAAGTGACAAATAAATGATGTGCTTATAGAGGAAAAATACCACTGTTAGTCATTGGCTATCCTTTCGTCCATTTAACAAAGATTTATTGAGCACTAACCATACGCCAGGCCCTGTGTTGGCTATAGAGTGGTGAACAAACTGACACAGACCCAGCCCTGAGCCTAGAAGAGAGAAACAGTAAACAACACAAACAAATGGAGAAATGTGAATTGTGATTAAGTGCCATGAAGGAAAAGAGTGGGATATGTTAAAAACAGAATAAGACAATGCGATTGGGGGATCTTGGAAGCTCAAGATGGCATTAGAAAACACCTTAAGAAAGCACATGGCAACATTCTGTTATGTTTTATTATTTAATCACATAGTATGTGCTAGACTTGACTAACTCTATATCTTAGCTCTAATCCTCAAAATGAGTCTTGTTTAAATCAACATTATCATCTCATCTCCATTTTATGATTAAGTAAACTGAAACTTAGAGAAGTTACTTAATTTTTCCAAGGTCACAGCTAATAAAGGGTAGTGCCAGAACTCAAGGCGAGATCTGTGCAACTCCTGAGTCTCGTGCTCTTTCCACTATGCCACACTGACTCTCAACTCATATGGTGTCCAAAGTGCTTCTTTTATTTGTGAAAAGAAGTCTCTGAAGAAGAAGATTATAAGCATGATCTTTTCATTAAAAAACACTTCTTGCACTTCTGTTGCTATTTTGCCAACATCTCATTCAGTTTGAGAACTTGATAATAGCTAATAATAATAATTAAATACAACAACTAGAATTAAATGGGCACCTACTATATGCTAGACATTGTGGTTGGTGATGTCGAGGCATAGCCTCATTTAATCCTTGTAACAACCCTGTGAGGGGAACATTACTCTCCCCATTTCAGAGATGACATCTAACGATGTTGTCCCCTGAACGAGCCCATGAATTCCAAGAGACATAATTAGCTTTGTGGCAGGGAGAAAGAACAGAGACAAAACAATTCGCCAAAGGTAACATGGCTAGTGAAAAGTAGACCTAGTCAGGGAAACTGGAATTCCTGGCTCCTCATTCACTTCCTGACCTCAGTAACATTGTTCAAGCAAAGATGATGAATGCATGATGATTGAAAAAAATTACTTACTTAATTCCTGAATGGCTTAAGCCAACTGTACTCAAGGAATAAAAGGGCAGCCTGCAGTTAACAACTCCCTTGTTTGGCCTGTTGGACTTTCAAAACCCTTCTTGTAGTACATGCAGCAGTCCCAATCTGGATCGTAATTTACATCTAAATTTCCCAGTGAAGAGCTGCCAATTTAGTAAATTGACACTGCCCAGTTCCTTCTTTTATTCTCTCATGTCAGACATCTTGCACACAAAGCACCCTCACAAAATCCAACAAGGTTCAGAATTAACCAGACACAATGGCCCTAGGGAGAGAGCATCTCCAAGAATCTGTTAGCAACTGCCTAGCCTCTTTATCAAGAGCTGGCTCAATCGCCAGAGGAATGCAGCATGAAACAGAGGGGATGGTCTGCTTCCACTCCTATCCACCATCCCCTACAAGAGAAAATAATCACAGGTGAACAAAAAAAGCAGGACAGCAATGACAACATTTTAAGGAAAACTAAAATTATCCCCATTAGAAAGCCTATATGGTCTAAGTCTCAGACAAAAAGTCCAACAGTCTGATAAAATGAAAAAATGTAGTGGACAGTAACTGAAATGGCACTTAGCACATTCTGACTGTGCCTACTCAAGGAAAAGAGAATTTGAGGGTTCATATTAGGTTTACATATATTTGCCAAACCATCTTGGAAGAAAACAAAAATGCTATGTAAGAACGATTTTCATCCTCTCTGGTAAACCCAGCCTTCTTTAAGGAGTGGCTGGGAGAAAGCAACGTTCAGACACCGTGGTCTGTCTGAGTGAGCAGTGCAGGGCAAGTGCAGAGGACAAGGAGAAGACCTGTATGGTATGCTTCTGATGGGAATTCAAGAGATGAACTCTGCAAAGCATATTATTCTATATTTGCTCAGCAAGAAGCCACTTATCCAGCACTTAGTGTAGGGGAAGGTCTGTGAATAGCAGCAGAGCACTGTCTGATAGAGCGCCGGAAGACGAGAGCATGGCGCCAAAAGACTGGGAACGGTTCTGCTCTGCTGTACACAGGGCTGCTAGGAGTCGGAATCGACAGCACTAATAACTACTATTATACATTAATTTAGCCTGTACCACAAAATAGGTTTACTACACTGTATAATAATCATCTGTTTATATATGTGTTTATCCTACGAGTCTGTGTGCTCCCTGAAGCAGGAATAGTCTTACTTAGCTCTGGCTTCAGCGATGAGCTCAGCCTTTTGTAGATGGAAGACAGTCAATAAGTATTCACTGAACTCAACTTTGTATCAAGATTAATGTCTGTGAAGATAAGCTAGAAAACTATTTAATTATCTTTAGCCACCTTGATTTTACAAATAAATGTGTTAGTTGATGTATTAGTTGGAGTAGACTAGACTGATAACACAAATAGATCCACTATGTATTGTGTTAAACACAATAGAATCTCATGTTGTGCTCAGTTAATAATCAGGGCAGATAGATGTTCCTGTCTGAGAGAGGGATTCTGTTCCAGGCAACCATTTAGGAGCACAGGTTGACAGCAGTTCTTATAACGGCAATCTATGGCTTCCAAAGTTGCCCTTGGGTGTGGCCAATCCAGAAAGCCAGAAAAGGGAATGCATGGAGAAGCTCCCTTTGGAATTTTTATGGAACAAGCCAGGAAGCGGCACATGTTTTTCTACTCACATTCCATGAGACAGAACTTAATCAAATAATACACCTAACTGCAAGAGAGATTGGGAGATGTAGGAAGGGGAAATGGATCTTCGTGAACAGATAGCAACCTCTGCCAGTGGTTGAAATTAATCCCATTTGGTTTACTCAAAGGAATTACAACCTAAAAATGTTTGGTGAGTATTAAGAAAATTAAACATTCTTGTGAGAATGGTTTTGTTTACTAAAAATCTCTAGTTAAGATATAACTTCTTCCTTAAACTAGCAGGAAATAAGTTTTGAGATTATTCATTAGCAAACTGTTTGTTTCCCTTGCTTAATTAAAATACCTTTTGCTGCCTTTGTGTGTATAAATATAAGGGATGTTCAAAAGGAAAAAAGTCTGATTAGTCTGGATATAACCACTGACACCTCATCCATCGAGGCTTAATTGACAATTTCAGCCCACATTTGCCTCTTGCTTTTCTGTGTCCTGTAGCTCTTACATGTCTCCATCCAAAAGAAAAATAAGTGGTCTTAAAATGTTTTCTGTTTTACTATATGAGCCTTATTTGCTTAACCACATTGCCTGATCCTCAAGGGTATCTTTATTTTATGTTTCTCTGGAAAGTGAAAATGATTTTATAAAATATAAACTGCCTTTGATATAGTCAAGTGTTATTTTTTCTTTTGTATTTCTTTCAGTGCCTAAGCACAGTGCTAAGTATTTAAACAATCAATTAGATCACTCACAGGTTTAACAAAAAATTAGAGCTCCAAGGGGCCTGTAAGTCAATTAATTGCAAAACAGGCTATAATTCTTCACCCCTCCCTGTTTCCATGCCCTAAAATGAGACTTTGGAGTCTATTTCCCCATCTCTTAAATCGGGGCTAGCCTTGAGATTTGCTTCAGCCAACAGAAGTTGGTAGAATTAATAGGCTTCAGGAGGCCTTATATATGTCTGCTCACACTCTTGGGACACATGCTTTGGTTGAGAGAATAAGCCCAGGCTAGCCTGCTGGATGATGAGAAATAAATGACACTCTCATCTTGTTGCCCAGCCAACAGCCAGCCATGGGAGAGAGGCCATTCCAGAGCGTCCAGCCCCTAGCCAAATGGCCTGCTGACTGCAGAAACATGAGCAAATTCAATCAAAATCAAGCAAGCCTGGCCCATGTTAGCAGGACTGCCCAGAAGACTCATAGATGCTTCCTGAGTACATGCTTATTGTTGGAAGACACTGATGTTTTGGCGTGGTCTGTTACACCCCAATAACTACCTAACACAGACCCTTAACTGTTCTCAATGACAGCCCTTCATTTTGCAGATGAGTAAGCAGAAGTCTTGAGCAAGAAAGTTATAAAAGCAGATACCAAGAAAGCTAGGATTACAACTCAGGTCTTCTAATTTAGCAGTTTGATGTGATTTCCATGAAATCACTTTGCTTCACTTCCAAGATCTTTGGAGTTTCTCACGTTAACATAAACATTAGGGTCCAATAAGAGCTAGACACTGAAGATGCCACCTTTACATAAGATGTGACTGTTTGAAACATACTGTAAATGGTAAAATATGATAAAAAGGCAAGATGTCCTACTATATGCCAGAGAGCTTGATGAAATATTCTGCAAACTTTTATTTTGTCAAAGGAAAGGTCACTGGGTCAGCTTTATCATACCTTTAGCTCAGAAAGCTCTGATTTTTACCTGGACATTAACCATTCTTCAAAAAAGGTGGGGGGGAGGGTAGGGGGAAATTCCAGCATGATTAATGCTCACCAGTTCTTAGAGCATCAAGAGAATCACTCTAGAATTTGTCTTTTTAATTTGTATTCTGACTTAAAGGACTGAAAGCTAGAAGGGCAGAAACCTTGACTTTTTTATTAGTACATCCTCACGGCCTAGCATTGGACCTGAATGAATGAATAACTGAATGAATCCTAAGCAGAGCCTGATCTTCAGGAAAACTTGAGGAATAGATTCAAGAAGATGAGAGTTTGGAGAAAGAATTTTAGACTGGTTTTAGGATGACGAAGCAGCTAAATAAAACATTACTTTTAAAAAGACCTGCATAAAAAAAGAGGACAAAAGGAATGAGGAAAATATTATCAAGTTTTTAAAAGGAAAAAGATGCTAACTATGTTGTGCCCATGTTTAAACACAACTTCATTAAAATACTCGACTTTCTCATAACAAAAATTGAGATTTTAAATAGCCTTTAGATTCCTTCCATAGAAAAGTTGTTATACAGTAATAACTTACATTTATATAAGGCATTATCTCAGGTAAGATTTTTTTCCCCTCTAGAACAATTTTACTATTTTACATAAGTACTAAATTTACGCTAGCATTTTAATAAAATCAAAACCTTTCTAAATCTCTTCTCACATCTTTCTTAACATTTCATGAAATTTAAAAAGAATGAATCTTATTAATTGGTCATAAATGTGGTTTCCATTCCTTATGTTATATTCTTTAATCTGTACTGATTCAAAATTTTATTACTCCTAAAGCATTATGAGTGGCTCTGGAATTACAAACACACCACTTTAAAAATAGCCCTTCTATATAGTTTCAAGCATCACACACTGCCCCACCCTCTCTAGTGGAAAGTACTGAGCACACCAAAGAAAGGTGTTCCTGCCTGCCCACCCTGGGACCCCATTTCTGCCTAAACCAAGCTATCTGTTCTGTAACCTCTTATTGCAGACCATTGACTTAATATTTGTCCTTAGGAACCCTGACTCGAATTGTCCCTCTTGCTTTCCATGTCCAGTGCGGGAACCTACATCATCTCTAGCCTCTTGGAACCCAACTCTTGTTCCAGCCAGGTGGCCAATGCCATCCCCACCAGCCAGACAGAGGGCAAGGGAGGTTGCACAAGCAGAGCAAAAGCCTCCTCCTGCTGCCATCTTTGTCAGATGTGACCATCCACAACTCTTTTCATGTCCCTGCACTGAAAGGAAAAGAATGAACTAGAACTCTTCATACTGCCCAGTTGAGAGAGAAAAAACCCCTCCTCTAACAGTCTGAGTGCAAAGGGGAAAGCAAAATACTATTTTTGTCAATAGTGAAGCTATGGAGGAAGTTATATGTTACCCTGTGACTTGGGACAAATTTTTCCAAAGAAGTAATAAGAAACTCCAGCAATACAGTTTAGCCCCCATATGGGTTACAAAGATTTGTGGGTTAGAATGGAAACCTAACCTTCACTTATCATAATTTAAAATATTATTCCCTTGGCAAGTGCGAGCACAGGGAAGAAGAGTTTACATGCTGAGTACAAACAACCGTTATAGAAAGTGCCCACAACTTAGACAGAAACCAGTCCCTGAGTTAGGATCTCTGCTAATAAAACCATTATAAATACGACCCACTCTTGGAATAATTAGGTAACTCAATTAACTTGTCCCAGAATATGTGAAATCTTTGCCCCTAAAATTTAATTAAAATAGTTTTTTAAAAACAATAGTGAGAAACACTATATAAATTTTTCTAACAATAGGGGAAAAAAAAGATAAACTTTTCAAAGAATGAGAAATAAATTACATGAAGGTACACATCTATAAAAATAAGGGTCTGTGCATACAAATCTACTCAGAAAAAGATAAATAAAAACAGAATGGGAAAATGTGAATAAAATAATTTTTATAAGAGTTGGCAATATTCCAAGAGTCTCCATGAAAAGAGTGGTGTCTTTACTATCTTTTCTATCATCTGAGGTTTGAGCGTGTTTTTCTACAGACAAGCAGCAAGTGGAATGGTGACAACTGTGTGTTATCTGCCTGTTGCTTCTTGTTTAATACCACTTCAAGTACCAGGGCCACTCAGCCCACACGATTCGTCCTAGGAAAAGGTAGAGAGTACACCTCATCCCACAAATTGTTTTCTAGCCGTTAGCTATAAAAACTGGAATACTTCTCGGAACTCATCTTTCTTACATACTTCCATTTTATTGTTTCCCCAATACAGGATGGTTTACACTGATACAGCAAGGAACTAAAACCATGTCTAAAAGTACAGCTTCCCTTCAGAAAAAGCAGCGTCATACTTCAGCATCACCCAGCTCCTGAAAGACTTGTCGGCCTGTACAGCCTCAGGAGAAATAACTTGGGTTTCCAAAGTTATCAGATAAAAGCAAAACATTCACCTAACAGGCAGTGACAGAAATGGAATAAATGTAACAACAATGACAATGGCAGCCAGACACAATTTACAAGACCCTCTACACTGGAAACCCTACGGCTGAGCTAGATTTGTGTTTCTGCAATCATTTAAGAGGACATTTTCTTCAAATGTAACCAATCACACTCAGTCTCCATTTACAACAGTGAAATACTGTTCTCCGTTTCCTCAGAAAGGACAGTGGGTGCTCAGCAATGTAGGATTCCTGTGGTGCAAGAAAACAGCAATTTCGAATGCAAGAAATACTTCTCATGGTACCATTTCTATCTCCTCCCACTTAAAACCAATTTTTTCTGGGAGACCGAACAAGATGGAAGGATATAATCATAAATTTCTGTTGATGCACAGCATCTTTCCAAGTTAGTGCCATATCCCATGTATGTTGACTAAAAATCATTTTTCTTGTGGATTCCTTTAGGCATAGGAATAAAACCTGCTTTTCCTCCTTCTAGCACGAAGTCAAATTCAACATCAAGAAAAATACTGTTAAAATTACAAGAGAAGAGGGGCTAGCCCCATGGCCGAGTGGTTAAGTTCGCACGCTCCGCTGCCGGCGGCCCAGTGTTTCGTTGGTTCGAATCCTGGGCGTGGACATGGCACTGCTCATCAGACCACGCTGAGGCAGCGTCCCACATGCCACAACTAGAAGGACCCACAACGAAGAATATACAACTATGTACCAGGGGGCTTTGGGGAGAAAAAGGAAAAAAAATAAAAAAATAAAAATTACAAGAGAAGAGATACATTAAAGACAAAGTATATTTCCATATCAAAAAATTAGTAGTTTGCCTATCTTTTGGCAACTTGATACTTATGTTTTTCTATATTCGATTACCAAAACTTGGAAAATGCATGGAATTGGGAATTGGGAATTGGAAAATGGATGACTAAATTCATCTTCATCAAACTCATTTATGGAAGACAAAGTCTTTTTAGCATCTTTCTACTAATAGCCTCAATTATCACTACAAAATGCCTACCTTGTTTTACTCTACAAGGTAGCCAGCCAAGTCTCCTCACTTTCCAGATGAAAATCTACGGTATTAGATGAAATCTGAAAAGCTGATATTTAATACAGGAGAATTTTCTAGGGTAGAGTCTTGCAACCTTACTCCCGACAGCTGATACAGACACGCCCAACATACTCCCAATATTGCACCAAGATTTTTGCCAAAAGAAAGATGTAATAAAGTAAATAACACTGAAAAAGTACTAGAAGTAATAATAATAGCTAGTATTTATTGAGTTCTTATTCTGAGCCAACTGCCCTGTCTAGATTATTCAATTTAATCAAAACAATCCTCTAAGGCAGGCGCTATACTGATACCCAATCGTAGGTGAGGAGACCAAGGCTAGAGACGCTCTGGCTCGTGCAGGTCACACAGTTTGCACGTGGCAGAGTCAGAATTCAAACCAGGCCACTTAATCTAGAGCCCACACTCTACATGTAGTAACGTCAAACAGTAAAGTGGAGTTGATTTATGTATACTGGCTCACTTACTAATATAACCAATGGATTAGAGATCTGGAAAAGATAAATTCTCACAAAAAAGAAAAAATAGGATAATTTCTTTTAATTAGAACAATCATATTTCTTTCCTTTTCTTATAAAA
Organism: Equus przewalskii; assembly: GCF_037783145.1. Taxonomy (NCBI): domain Eukaryota; kingdom Metazoa; phylum Chordata; class Mammalia; order Perissodactyla; family Equidae; genus Equus; species Equus przewalskii. The sequence continues at coordinate 58,133,989 of NC_091833.1, forward strand.
CATGCTTTTTTTCAGATCTTTAAACACATGGGTCTTATGCTTGCACATGCGTCACAAAATAAGCCATTGAAAGATTTCAGAAATGGTGCTGTACAAAAAAATAAAATAGGGGCCGGCCCTATGGTCGAGTGGTTAAGTTCGCGTGCTCTGCTGCGGCGGCCCAGGGTTTCACCAGTTCGGATCCTGGGCGTGGACATGGCACTGCTCACCAGGCCACGCTGAGGCGGCATCCCACATGGCCCAACTGGAAGGACTTGCAACTAAGATATACAGCTATGTACGGGGGGGATTTGGGGAGATAAAGCAGAAAAAAAAAAGAAGATTGGCAACAGTTATTAGCTCAGGTGCCAATCTTTAAAAAATTAAAATAAAATATTCTAATTAAAAGAAATAAACCCTACTTTATTGTTTTACATTACAATACACAGACTGTAAAGATATTTAACATTATTAATATTACCAGTATTATTACAAGCCTTTTAAACTTCACACTTTGTCCCCCCTGGATTTAATGGTTAGGTATAGGGTACTCCAGTGGCTACATTAACAAAGGAAGCAGCCAGTGCCTAAGAAACAGCTTTGTGGGGGCAATAGCAAAGTGAAGTTCACAGCCCCATCTAATGAGCCAGACTTGTAAACACATCCAGGTGATTTTGCCATGGGGCAATGGGCCCAATGCTCCTAAACCTTCCGCCTGTTCAAGAGAAGTCAGAAAGTCAGATTTTCCTCTTGAATCTCCATATTTGATATTTTGGCAATAGACTCATTTTTTTTTAAAAATACCATGAGAAACAAATAAAACATGTCTGCAGGCTGTAGTTGACGTATCTGACCTCTAGTTCTTTAGTTTGTGATCCATGGAACTGATGCATTCTTACTAAGGGAAATATTTAAAACATATTTCTTTTTCATGTTCAGTGGAGATACAGATACATTTCTCGGGCTTTCTTCATCTATCCTTGCTTTCTCCCTTATTAAAAATTTACCCATGGGTAAATTAAAATCTGTAAAAGCACAAATCACAAGCACTATAAATAAATGGTAATCGCCACACTGATTAATAGTAATGGACACCTACTCTGAGTTACAGAGTAGCTGAGATAGGTTGGAGATTATGTGCAATCCCTAGAGCATCCTTTCTCTCCCATGGGAGGAAAATACTTTAAATGATTATGAAAGAGAGTAATAATATAGGAATAATCATCACTTAGTTCTAAGTTATTCTTAAAAGCAAATCATAGCAAAAATTTAAAATATTAATCATTACTGAAAATTTATAAAGCCATGATCCACACGGTCCAGAATAATGTTGCAATTAAAACCCAAAGGCCAAATAAGAATTTCCATTTTCTCTTGTATCTCTCATAATCATATAAAGGAGTTCCAAAATGACCCCATAGCAACATGAAAGCCCTGTCTTGCATGACTTTCAAACAGCTCAAAGGAGCCACTCACTGTCCCACTCCAGAAAAACTCTCCCACTTTATCCACACGACTCCCACTTTATCCACAGCTTTTCTATTTACTTTTCTAGATCATTTCTCTCTGAACTTTTCAGGCCCACCCTTCACACTCCCATTACATCAAGTTCCCCTCCAGTGAAGCCCCCGAGGTGTTAGTTTGTGTTCCAACTTGATTGTTTTGCTCTCAAAAATTCATCCATTGAGTTTTGTGCTTTCTTTCTTCAGCGAATAGGTACCCGAAGAGTCTGGGAACACCCACACACTAACTTTTGCCCCATCACATTAGCATCAAATGTGTGTGACACACAGCACTGCTGACCAAATGCTATGATACGTGATTGAGAAGCGCTGCCCTAGATGTCAAAGAGCTCCTGCTACTATCTGGTTTAAGGGCTTTAGTTAAATTATCCCAGACAACGTCTATTGATGCCAATCACTGTTTATGGTTACTCTTCTTCACTTCTGGGGGCCAAGTCCAAAATACAGTGATCATAGTTTTAACACCATATCAACACAACAGCTGTTCTCCAGTGAGAGATTTTTAAAAAGGAAACAGTAATGGCATAGCTAAATGGACAAAAGAATACCAACAGTCAATCTACTTTAGCAAAAGAGGGCAAGGGAGGTACAATAAAGTGAAGACTTGGTTTTGCCACAAAGAACCAGATCAAACCAACCCAGGTGTCACTGTCTTGACACATTATTTATTGCAGCAAGCCTAAAAATATAACACGTGATATATTTTCAAGGTGAACTAGAAATATTTTGCTTGTTGATGACAATGTATGCATGAGAATTTATTCATTGAACGTTGCCTGAGCACCATAGCTGGTGATGACTCTCTTCACTTAGCAGAGCTTAAAGGAGAAACTTCCACAGAGCAATCAAAGAAGAGAGAGCAGCTGGAAATGCCAGTCTAGAAGGGGCTGCTGGGACTCAGAGGTCGGAAAACGAAGAGTGTGGGTGTCCTGATTTTGTGGCAGCAGCAGAGGAGGAAGGCACCAGAAGGAGATGAACTGGAAACAAAACGAACACTGCTGGAACCTGGTAATGGGTCTTCCACACCATCCTTCTGGAACTGAAACAGTGGGGAAAGTCACTACAATGGTACCCTTATGGGAAAACAGCTGAGCTAAAACCACATTTGTCCCAGGTCCCAAAAGTGATTTCAAGACATTTTTCACTAATGATGTAACATTCAGAATCAGTCGATTCAACTCAATCACCTGAAAGGCCTCCTTGAGATAGAGATCATTTTTGAGATGCTGAAGCTACCTGGGGACGAGTGACTTATTTAGATAATGGAAAAACTACTGCCTCTTTGAGAGAACCTTACACATAAGCCAAGTTCAAGTATTCACACTGAAAAAATAACTGCAGTGACTGGGTAGGCATCATTGTTTTCTCTGGTCAGGAGAGCCTGTTCTGGCTACTAACGAGGCATTTTCACAAAACAGAGCAGATGGAAGCAAATTGTGTCAATTGGCTTGTTCCATTACCAGCCCTGCTGAAGAACCAGAAAGACAAGAAAATTCATTTGAGTTTTAAGCCTCCACTATAGATCTCATCAAAGAGATAGACAGTGATATCAAAAAAAGATGAGAACTTTGGGTTCAAAGAACACAAAAGTTCAGATATGGACGCAAAAGCTTTGTAAATGTTTTACACCTGCCAAGCTCACAAAAGTGAACATGAGAAATCGTTTATGAACTTCTATCACTTTTCAATTTAGCCCCAACCTATGGAAAGAGAGTCTTGCACCTCCACCCTCTGAATGCTGTCATGGATAATTATTTGGAATGAAGCTTTGACTAAGATTCTAAGAGCCCAGAAACAGCTGAAGGCAAAGGATCCGTGGACTCTATTTTAGAACTCGTCAGCCAGCAACAGCATAATGAGCACAAAGGGAGAGATTGCCACATGAAAGAATTACGTTGTTTGCTGTTTTTGTGTCTTTTTTTTAAACTCTAGCTGCTTGGCAACTCTCCTAGATCACAGCTTTGGGAAAGAAATGTATCTCCCTGATGAAAAATGAGCTAACAGAGATCCCATTGATGGCCCACTCACCAGCTCTGTATGAGTCTATGGGTTTCGCCCTACACAAGAAACTCAACCAAATTGATTTCCTGAACAGAGAAAAAAGAGAGGAGGAAGTTGGGGAAAGTAAGCCAGGTATGTTTGCTCAGATGTAAAAGATACCATAGTACAAACAGAACAACATTTCATCCTGACCACACGAAGCACGGTGTTTAAAATGTATAATTGAGCTTTCTTCTTCACTGCTTGCTCTTCACAGTGGGTTATAAATAAGCTCGCAGAATGCCGTGTGTTTCTATACTAGAAAAAGCAAGTGACTGTATCATCAGTTAACTTGAAGAAAAGGTCATGACACAAATAATAGTTTTGAAAAATAACTGTGCTTTCTAACTATAATCTCTCCCTCAGATTTTATTTTCCTTCCTTCCCATTTCAGCATAATTTACACTATCTACTTGATTCTTGGCAAGGTGCTCGGAGTAAAACTGGATCAGTTTAATCTTCTCATTTTTTCAATTTGTTGTCAAAATAAACAATAACAATCTTTTTTCTTACATTAAACACCTGCCAAAAACTTTTTGCTCAGATTATATCAATCTAGTTGAAAAATAAATCAGTCCACAGGTAGGTTCTAGAAGTCAGGCCGTGTCCTCGGTGCTAGGGAAATAAGATGAATAGTTCATGGCCTCAAGGATTTTACAGTTTAATGCAGCTACCTGAATCAGTATTTTATTATCTGTACAAATATAATGGAGAAGTGGTGTGAATAATCAAAAACAACCCAATGACTCATCCAAAAATAATGGAAATCATTAAAGGACAGTGTCACATATGTCACTCATGCTACTCCACTACCTCTGTTTCTCACTGGGCCAGGAAGATGGCAGAAGGGAGCACATCAGACCCCAGAGTGCAGAAGGCCTAACGACAAAGTCAATTACCTGCTGCTAGATATTCAAGGCCTCGGTATATTTAATCTCCCACATAAAGCACACATTCTTAGTACATGGAACTGTGATAAAACTCTCAGGATAATTCTCCTTTGTTTGCTTTTAATTACCCATCTGCTAAGATTCTCAGTTTGCTTATTTTTGCATTTTTTTTCCTCCAGGGATTAAAAATGGATTTTCTTAGTTCTTTAAATAATAACAATGAGAATGATTTAAAACAGTTATGGGAATAATTATATAAATGCAATTAAAATGGGCCTACAAAGAAATTTAATACTTTCTGATCTTCCCAATATCAATTTAACTTCTTTAGAATCAATGTTAGGTGTGGAGCCAATGCAATGGTGTAAGAATGGCCCTAAAATGGGCAAACATTGCTAGCTTTTAAAGCTGAGTGATGGTTACATGAGAGTTCCTTATAATGTTCTTTTCTCTTTTAAGAACTTTCATAAAATCCCATGATAAAAAATATTTTAAGCGGGTTTTAGGCAAACAGACCAGGGATATCTTGAGCAAGTTACTTAACTCCACTAACCGTAAATTTTCTCTTCTTTGCACAGAGACAACACGATTCCCTCTAAAGTGTACACCATTTGTTCCAAGAGAATGAGGAGATTAAGAGAAACTGTGAGTGACATTATTGTCCATGTGTTTCCATGAAGCAAAACTCAAGATACCAACCTGATGGTAAGTGGGTTCATCTCTGATTATAAAGGGCATGCCACATATTAGCTGCACACATGTGTATGCAGTCTCTTAGCCTAATGAAATAGGGATAAGAAAAAAAAAATCCCACAGTTAAAAGTAGCCATGAAGAAGGTAAATCATAGTGAATAATCTGCAATCTCAATTTGTAAGTATAGATAAATTTCTACTGAACACAAGATGCTGAAGAATTGCAGAGATTTCTTAAGTAAAGAATTTGATCTAGTTGGGCAAGAGATATCTTGAAATAACATGGGATCCATAAACTTTACTTGAACATCGCTGGGTAAATGCTAGAATTAATGTTATAAAGAAAATTAGTTTACAGAATATGAAAAGGGAAAAATTATGAAATGTAAAGCAGATATAAGAAGTATTGAGAAATCTGTTAAATTATTTCATGTTCTGCTCTTGAGATGACCAAATGGCAAAAGATACTTTGAAGAACATAATGTGAAAGTGTCTCTTGCATTGCTTTATTCTTCCTTTTTATTATTTTAGAAATTAATGCCACCTCCCCATATCAGATGAGGAGGAGGACAACCTGATGAAATACACAGACAGTCTTTAGCACTCTTCAGATGTTAAATGTTCTAAATATATTTCTAGTTTTGTTGAGCAGTGAAAGAGCTATCTATTTTTCATTTCAGCAAGTGCTGTGACGAACAATGCTGAATTCATCAAATAAGAATTTAAGGGATTAGACAGAAGGCAATGTAATTTGGTTTGCTAACGAGCTGAAATCTTGCTAGTTTCAGGAGTGTACGTAATTCAGTTCAATCCCATAAAAGTTTATGGAACCCCACTATATTCTGGGCACCATTCTTGATCCCAGAGAGTCAAAGAGATACATGCAGACACACACCCTATCCTCACAGAATTCTCAGTCTAATAGATATCAACACTGGACATTACCAGAACACAAAGTGTGGAGGGGAGGCATAGTTGGAATTAAGGCTGGAAGGCTAGCAGAAGGTCTTGCATGCCACAGGCAAAACCCTCTAGGGATATGACCAGTCTTAAGGTTAGAAAGATCACTGTAACATCAGTATGGAAGAACCTAGAAGAAGGGTATGAGTGAGGCACGAACACCAATAAAACAGGGAGAGCTGTTAAGCTATAGCGACAATCCAGGCAAGCAATAATGAAGGTTCAAGCTTATGCAGGCTCAATGAGGACAGAAAGGAAGGACAGCTCAGTGCTATATTTAGGTAGTAAAGTGAGGAGGACCCGTAGGCTGATGCAACATGACTACAAGTCATGAGACTAGTTTCCCTGGGAAATGTCTCATCAATGTATAGTCATGTCATATACAACACATTACCACTGAGAACCAGATTTAGATCCAACCAAAGGAGCAAATTATTTATTCCCACTGATTCTTCAGCACACAGTAAGACCTTGACAAACACCTGTGGAATGAATCAATGAATTCTCCAAAACTGAATCAGTCATTATCTGTGAGATATTGGCTCTGGGCCACTTTCAATCTACCAGCAAATATTTAGGCCAATATGCAAAGAACTAGTCTACATGACATAAAGGACACAAAGAAAGTACAAGGAAAGAGTCTTTTCTTGAATTCAAAATGCTTGTCTCTAGTTGAGGAGAAAATACATGTATACAACTTTAAACAACAAGTAAGCTTGAATTAAAGCATGTACTCAATTTAAAACCAGCAAGTCCTTTACTCTCCCTGGGAGCCTGGAATGAGCAACCCAGAGCCCTAAACAAAGGCATGTTGGTGAGAAACTCAACCTGACCCCCAGCTCTGTCACCTGAAGCCACCCAGTCTCTCCCTGCACCTCAACGCTTCCTGTGAACACAATGGGGGAAGCACCTTGAGCAGCACCCTGTCTCTCCAGAAGCCGCACAAAGCCTGGCACTCCAAACACACACGAATTCACAAGGAAAGATGCCAATTCAACTTCATAAACAGATTCCAGCCTTTCCTAATGGCAACACTGACATTCATTTCTCTAAAATATAGCATACTAGTACGATAAATTACCATGTGAAGTGACACAGAATAGATAAAACCATGCAAATATTGATTTAGCTTCTAGGCTGTCATTTAGAATCAGTCCTTTTCAGAACAGTAGTTGAACAAGTACAATTCCTTCCATCTCCAGACTATGAGATTATTTGAAAAGAAAGAAAAGGTGCTACCTTAAAAATTAATATATCTTCCCAACAAAGACTAAGAATGCTTGAAAGTTCTGGTCAGCCGTTAGGCCTTACCACTCTGCTGGTTATAATAGAAGGATAAGAATTGTGAGGCTTTAGAAACCCCCAGCTCTAGGGAGCCAAGGAAAGCATCTCTCTATCTGATACGCTTCAGATCTCGCGATGCTCCCCATTAGAAGAGAAGTGCAATTGAACGCCTTTTAAGTCTGCATTACACCTAGAGGAACATGTATTTTCTAAGAAAACGTCATACTCTTCCACATGCAGGTAGGTAACAGCACATTCTGAGAAACTGTGTGTTACTTATATTTTTTACTCATGACAAGCCCATGGACTTCATCTTCCATTAGTCCTACCTTGAGTGAATAGAAAACGCCATTCTTTACCAAAATAACAGGTTTCACTACACTGAAGTGCATTGTCTTCCTCATCACACCTTTTGCAGAAGGTGGGGTAGATGACTTTTCACCAGATCTTTTAACAACTAGCTACAGGAACAAGTGAGGGTCCTCCGAGAGCAGGAGTTCAGTCTGTTCTGTTCACTGGTATGTCCCCGATGATCTCGACGCTGACGGGCACATAGCAGGTGCTCGAGGAACATTTTCAAACAAGTACGCCATTTCAGTGTGGGAAACGGGCGCTTTTAGTCCATAATAAAACATGACGGTGTGAGAGAGACGTTAAAAAGAAGGTTCCATACAAAGCTGGCTCTGGCTTTGACCAACACACATTGCATTTTTCAAATCCCAAACAATTACAGCATGATTCAACGTTTGTGAGCATTGTGTTTCTTTAGTTAGAAAAATTGATTAATCATAAAACCACCCCATTCGCAGTGGGAAACTGTCAGAGCACAGCACTCTTCAGACTGTTTAAAGCACACTTTTCTCGCACAGACTCAGTGGCATCCCCTAGAAAGCCCGGAACAACCAAACTCAGCAAATACTACAAGACTGGCCTTGGCCTCTGGCACAAGATAATAAAATACAAAAGGAAATAAAAATGGCCCAAGCAGTGGGTGCCCCCAAGATAAACAATGTTTAAAAGGCTTCAACAAGAAATCCGACAGCCATATGCAAACATCCTTTCCACATTCACAGCATAAATCACTTCTCCAGCAGGCTCCGTCTCAGGGTTCTAGTTAATCATTTGGCTGCAGTAAACACTGAAAGCAATCCGTCTTACAGGCTTGGGATTTGTATAAAGACCTGCTGCCCTTACAGGCTAGTTTCTCCAGTCTGGATACTCCAAACTATTCCTTTAGTAGCTAAAAGTTAACCAAAGTGATATATCAGATCTTCAACCACCAGGCTGCCCTTCGATCCAGCAAAGTAAAAACAGGCCCTTTAGAAAAGGACAAAGAGAAGACGTGTCCTCTTTGAAATTATACGCAAAGCAGAAACCCTTCAACCATTAGAAACCCTGTCTAAATACTATTTAAAGACAAAGAAAGATAAAATCATAACATCTTGGTTTCAACTATCTAGTCCATTGTTTTTCAGTATGTGTTGTGCGAAATGCCAGGCTGTGGGAATTCCTGGGGGAAGACCAACCAGATCCCCAGCCCAACCCAACCCCTGCAGGCTCGACTTGTATCTCTTCCATATACTGGGAATTGTAAAAGAGATTTCATTTGAAAAATAGGTTCCCCTGCTAGAAGAAGTTTGGAAACTACTCATCTGGTCCACAGTTTAGCACTCTTGCTTGAAGGCAGGCTAAAACTGACATCTCCTTTTCTTTCGGGGGTCTGCAGGCTCTTCCAGAGATGGACTTTACAAGCCCTGAGACTTTCCTCCTGTCTCAGAAAACATGCGAAGCTCCTGGACTCGGCCGCTGTGCTAACTTGACTTGAAAAGAGAGTGAGCAGCATTACTGACCTTAAAATTCTGACAGCACAGTACCTTGATTTTCTGCTTCATTATGTCCAATCTACACACTTGCCACTGATGTAGCCAATGTCCCACTCACTTCTCTACGCTCCACTGCCCCTTGGAGCCGCTACTGCAGCTCTGACTTTGGCAAACACAAAAATGCATACCAGCCCTCATACACGAGGAGGTGAAAAGGAGGTGCCGACGGTGATAGCTAATGGTGTTCCCAGGCTGCCTCCAACTTGCTTTCTCAAGGTTGGAAAATTGAACCTTCTCCCAGTGACACACGCCATAAGCGTGAGACTGACTGAATGCCTGTCTTGAGGTATGTTGTCTGAAGAAGAGAGGAAAGACATGAGGAAATCAATAAGTAACGGTGCATCTCTAACTTGAAAAACTACCTAGCCATTTAAAAGAACAAGTCGGCTGTATGTGGTGACGCAAAAAGTTCCCCAAAATATATTATTAAGTGAAAAGGCAAAGTAGAGAGCTATACATATACCATCCTCCAGTTCAAGAAAAATATATATGTATACATATATGGGTGTGTTCACAGGGAACATGTCTACAAGGAGACCCAAGAAGGAACAGATGGTGTTTCCTCTAAAGAGTGAAACTGGAGGAGGTCTATGGTGCATTTCATAACCTTTTTGTTCTGTTTGAATTTTTCACTATATGTACATATTGGCCTCATAATAATTTTTTAATATACCTGGAGGATATAGAAGATTGAGAAAAACTAACTCCTCAGAAACAGAATTTAAGAAGAAAGAAGCAGTAACACACACTCAAAGCCAGATATTCAAAAGCCAGCTGGATATTTGCTGCCAAGGACGCTCAGGCCCTTAGGTCAATTAACCAAAACATGGCACTGGCTGTGGGCCTTTCACTCTGCGGGCACTGACCCAACTCCACCATTTCCAGGATCATGCTGTTCCCAGTCACTGCCTCCTCAAAGGATTGCGGGGGAAGGTGAAATACAAAAGGGGCATAGAACTCCAAATCTGGAGCTTTATTCAACAATGCAAAGAAACAGCAATATTGAAATGGCTCTCCCCAAAGAAAGAGTGTGAATTACATTCTTTGTCTGAGAGTTTTTAAAAGAAGACTATTTCTCCAGCCCATATTTCAAACTAAGAAGGCATCATTCTCAGGAGAATTGGGCCCCTTCTGCTGCCAATCATGAAAATGCCCCATTTTCACTTAACGAAACACAAATCACATGGATTTTGCTGGTGCATATGTTCCTACAGATATTTCCAGAAACACCGTGTATTCAGTCACTATAATTTGTAACAATAAGCACTATGAGAAAAGAAGGATGGATCTCATTAAAGATAAAATCAAAAGAGGTTGAACACCAATGACCGTGGTCCACAAATAAGCAGCAATGGTCACCGGAATTCTTAACACAGGGGAACTCGATGCTTTAGACACACTTCAAGATAAATAATTAAGAACACAAATACATAGTTAATATCCATGTAGCATATGAAAATTGGAGTGTTAATTTAGAAACTCAAGAATGCTTACTAAATCTCAATTCACTGATGAATTTAATTTTTTTTTAATTTTCTTACATAATTTCAACACACTTGTTTAGAAAACCCTTTGAGATTCCATCTTTTCTATTCTAGGTTCAGACTGACCAGAAAGCATGTAAAGCATTCAATTATAATTTTACATTTAGTGATTTTATTACACAATGTTGTTTGAGCTGAAATTTAAGCAGAGAACTGGCTACTTCCTTAGGCCTCACTAGTTAATAGTTCTGTGGTCTTGGGCAAGTAATAGCCTTTCTCAAGCTTAATTTCTTCATCAATAAAATTAAAAATTTTAATAAGGTAGTTGCTAGGCTACTTTCCAGCTCTAAAAGTCTAGGAGTCTATTAGTCTCCATTAGCATATTACTCACCATTGAAAAAGGAAGTCATTGCTCTACTCTTTTAAAGAAACAAACAAAAAATCCCAAATAACTCAATTCCTAGAAGCCGTTCACATGTTTTGTAGAAGAGAAGGTCTTGGGATTCAGAGTGAAGTAATAACATCTTCATTACATACTATGCCAGACAACTGAACTGCTTTTCACTTTTAATTATTTCCAAGGGAACCTCCAGATTGGCCTATCGCCAGAGAACATGTCAGGAAAATTCCCACAATGAATCATTAGATTTAGGTTAAGTTTTCAGGAAAACTCCAATCCAGGAAACATCACAAAGATCAGTTTAGCAAACAGTGTCGCAAGCAGATGCTCAGCTTTCCTTAGACACAGTCTCACCAGGCAATCTAGTACCCAGGATCCCTAACACCTTAACAATAAAACTTACACAAAACACTTAAATAGGGCCAAGAGTGGCAGACATTATCCTGTTTAACACAATCCTTGTAGCAACTCTCTAAGATAGGCATCATATCCCAAATTTAAACATAAGGAAACTGAAACTGAGAGACAATATTTTATCAAACATCACAAATCCAGAAAGTAGCAGAAGTGGACCCTGAGCTCAAGATCCTTGTCTGACATTCTCCACCCTCCTTCCGAGATCCTACTTGCCATTGATTGACTTCTTCCTCAGAGCCACATTTAAACCTCCCTCACATTTAAACCACCATGTGATAAGTGGTAACATCGCCGCCATTTTATAGATGGGGAAACTGAGACTCAGAGAGGATACATGCGCTCCCTCCAGAAATAATAGCAAACCTGGAATGAAAGCCAAGCCTAACTACTTCCATGATTTATCCTCATGGAAGATGGCCTCCCCGCCAGAAACTGGGCTCCACAACTGCTCATTCGCTGTACGTGCAAAACTACTTTGTCAACTCACAAGATCTTTCTTTCTTTAAAACGGGGGTCAGATTTTTACAAGGCTGTAAACTCTTCAAGGCAACAAAAATCATACCTTGTTCATCTTTTGGTCCAAAGGACTCAAAACAATGCCACATAATAGCAGTCAATTAAGCTGTGCTGAAATACCTGATTAACAGGCCTATGAAAACAGGCCTATACCACCTTAAGCCCTAAATCACAATCTTCTACTAAAAAAGTTATCCTCCCCTGGGAATTAACAGAAAGAAATAATGAGTGAGAGAAGGAAGAATGGATGAATGAATAAATGAAATAGTTTGTGGAACCCAAATTTTGGTTGGTGATTGAAGGGAAACTTACTTGAACGACAGAATAAACCATAATGGAAATGGAAATACTTTCATTCTCTCTCTATTTATTTCAAAAGAAATCTAATCCCCTATTTGATAAAATAGAATGAGATGAAGAAATTAATTCTGGGTAAAAAATGTCTCTGGGGATTAAGTACTTGCTGTACTGAACCAGTGATCAACAACGTCTCTTTGGCACACATCGTTATTCTTATTTTCCAGATGAAGATCCACTTACGAACACACATCACCCCAGGAAGAAAACTCAAACCCTGCCTCAGTCCTGGTTTTATTCCCTGCGGGAAATCCATGGCACAAGCATCAGCAGCACTTGCTCCACATAACCACACCCTCTCCTTTCTTCCTCGTCTTCCTTCCTTTTCTTCCTTTGGTCTTTCTCACTTTGCCTCTTGGGCATCAAGTACTTTAGAAAGGTGATCTGCAGAAATAAAAATCATTGTGTGAAGACTTCTAGGGAAACACAGTGGATGGAACAAGTATTCATCTCCACTTTTTCCTAAAGCCCTAGCAAAATGAAAGAAAAGGGATAAAAGTATACAAATGCATGTCAGAGAGAAGAGGAGGCAATAACAGTGGATGACAGATCACCATTTTTAAAGACAGAAAGCAGATGGACAAACAGTGACTGACATTTTAGGTTTCTCAACTTTAAGTGCCTTGAAGGGGTGGCCAATATTGCAGAACCCTGGGAAGCTGAAAATGAGAGCTATTAGATATCTCTAACCACCCCCGCCACACACACAGCCCTGGTGGAAGACTGAAGATTTACCCTGTGAAGAGGCTGAACCAGACATGCTGTGAACCAGGGACTACCAAGCACAGCTGAGTGAAGCATCTTACTAAAAGGGGAGAGAGAAGGGAAAGTCTGTATACTCAGCAAGGAGACCACCTGCTCCCATCCCCACTTGTTTCCCAGAAATGCTGGCTTCCAGGCTCCCTTTGCAGAAAGATCCAAAATCAAATGACGGAGAGAGAGGGAGGAAAGAGAAGAAAGAGAGGAGAAAGAAAGGAGGGGAGGGAAAAGGAGAGGTGGGCAGGGGAGGGGAGGGGAGAGGAGGGGAGAGAATGTGGATGGTTCTGAAGAAGGAACCAGAGAAAATGGAGGGGAGAAGGAGGTCATCAATGCAATAATTTAAGAATATTGTCCAGAACTGAAGGGCATGAGATCCCATAATGAAAGGATGTACTTTGTGCTTTCTGTGTGTGGATAAAAAAACAAAAACAAAACATACACCATACTACATCATCATGAAATTTCAGAACACCAGAGATAGAGACAAGACCCTAAAATATTCCAGAAAGGGGTAAAAAACCCAGGCATAAAAAAAATGACTGGGAATCACAATGGCTTAAGTCTTCCCAATAACACTGGAAGATAGGAGATAATGGAACAGTATCTTCAAAATTCGGAGGGAAATCATTTACAACCTAGGATTCTGTAGCCGACCTTATTATTAGTTCAGAGTAAAGGCAGGATCAAGATGTTTTCAGATACACAAAGTCTAAAAGGATTTATATCCATTGTACCTTTTCTCAGAAGGCAACAGGAAAATTCGGCTCCACTAAAATTAGGGAGTAAACCAAGAAAGGGGAAAACCAGGGATCCCAAACTCTGTTGATTTAATACAGGAGGGCACTTAAAGAAAGACTGAGACTGACTACTGTCACAAGCCTAGAAACATCCAAGGAAGAGAGGGGCAGGATTTTGGATGACTGCTGGATAGATGTCTCACATAAGGAAAAAAAAAAAAAAAAAAAAGGAACTGACAGAAGACCTGATGTTTTTAACCATATTGAGAGCAACATTAGAGTTTGGTCAAAGTGTTTAGGAATAAACTATGATAGATATGATAGACACATAAGAAACTAAACAAACAAACAAAAAAGATGAAATTATCAATTCCAAAAGAAAACCCCAAAAGTTACATGAAAAATCAATGAAATTATTATACACAATGTGGTATACTCATGATCAATATCATGGTCATAATAAAGTCAGCGCCGAAATTAATGTAACAAAAAACTGTGATGTAACTATGCTGGGGCCATAAATACTGATTTATAGATGAAATGACAGGATATGTGGGGACTGCTTCAAATATTCATCCCAGGGGAACGTGAGGGGCAGAAAGGTAGTGGTTATAGATAAACTAAGTTTGACCACAACTTAATAACTGTTGAAGCTAGACGATGAGCACATTGGGGTTCTTTTACTATTTCTCACTACTTTTTGTGTATAATTTTCCATAATAAAAAGTTTTTCAAAATAATATTGGAAGGATAAAAAAGAGAAGGTGAGATGTTACGGAATATGACGGAAGAGAAGGATGCATGGGGTGTGTGCGAATGTAAGAGAACTACATTCTAATCTTCTATGAAAATCAATAGATATTATCTATAACTAAAAAAAATCAAGAAATAGCAGTATAAGCATATCATTTTGCAATGTGGCAGAAAATGCCTGAAGAAACAGCTAACTCGTTCAAAGCAGCTGCTTCTAGAAACTGGGAGAACTTGTCCAGGGAACTACTGTTTTGCACTCCAAGTCTTCTTTAAGTATTTGAATTTCAAAACTATGCACATTATTACTTTGATAAAAAATCAACATAGCAATTAAAAAACAGTTGTGCTACACTGTTTGAGTCCTGAGCTTTTTAAAATCTTTTTTAATGCAGTTCTTATATAGCTTTTTCAATAAGAAAACTATAAAAAGCTTTGTAATCTTTAAAAACTTTTATAAATGGAGGCTGCTGACTTCCAAAACAGAGCTGCACGTAGCCACAGTGTGACTTCTGGGCTTCTGGCAGCTCTAGCAGCTTCTCTAAGCCTTCCCTCACCCCACTGTACCCACCACAGGATGCTTCTCTCAAGTGAGCGACTTTGAGGTACCTATGTGAACATAATAAAAAGTACAATAAAATAAAATAATATTAGCAATGGAAATAAAAGTAGAGAATAAGAAACCACCATGCTTTCATCTCTCTTGGCTTGTATATGGCTCCTGGCCCCTGAAACCCTCTTAGAAATTAACTGTGAAAATCACTGAGCATGAATCCCTTACTTCAAACACGGCCCCTTCTGTGTGTTATCTACCCACCATAAGGCACAGTGCAAAGTTCTCTCGCTTCAACGCCCACAGCTGTCATCCTTTTGGAAACTGTGACTCAGCAGTTTCAGAATAGGTTATGATAATTAGGTAGAGCTTACTTTAAAAGATTATGCCTAGTGTTGGAGACAGTATTGGAAATGGATACACTCACACACTGTTGATGTTGATGAGATTATAACTTGGCACAATCTTTCAGGAAGGTAATTGAACAATAAATATAGGAAGCATTAAAAATGAATTTTTTTCCTTTCAGCAATTTCACTTTCAGATATTCATCCAAAGGAAATAATCAGTGATTTGCACAAAGACTTAGCTAAAGAATGTTTATCATAGCACTGTTTAGAATAGCAGAAATACTGCAAACAACCTAAATACCCAAACATAGATCACACTTAGGTAAATTAAGTCACGTGGTCATTAAAATTATTCAGTAAAAAGATATTTAATGACATGGAAATATAGTCACCATATAGTCTTCAATGGGAAAAAAAGATTGTAGAATGGAATACACACTGTTCACAGTTTTTGTAAATATATGTGACTCTATAAGCAAAGAAATGAGCTACAAAGAATATACATCAAAAGTAATTATCTGCAACTTAAAATTTTCCAGTAAATCTTCTTTTTGATATTTATACTCTGGTAAATGAACATATATCACATAAAAATGGAAAAAAAAGTAAAAAGTTATTTATTTTTAAAGCTGATTAAGCAAAGATATACAGGTGACTACCAAAGTACTAGCTTTTTTTTAAAACACATATATATTAATTTTTAAAAATAAGGAGAAGGAGGAAAACAAAAACGATGGTTAAGCAGCAACGTTGATTTTGGAGTATATTTTTTGGTCCAAACAATAATTCTCCAAAGTCAAGGAACACAGTCTCATCAGAGGTTTACCAATTTTTCTTGTCTTTCCAAAAATACCAAGTTTTGACATTGTTGATTCTCTTTATCATATGTTTCTATTTCATTAATATCTTTTCCTATATGCATTATTTTCTTCCTTCTACTTTCTTATTTATTGTTCTTTTCTCCAACTTCTTGAGATTTTTCAACCTTTCTTTTCTAAATTTTATTTGTATGCTTATCTTTAAGGTTATCAATTTCTCTCTATTCAATGCTTTAGCTGTAACATATCGTATTTTCTCATTCTGGTCAAAATGTTTTCTAATTTCTCTTGTGATTTCTTCTTTGATCTATTCTTTAGAAAAATATTGACTTTTTCCAGAATATCTAGGAATTTTCTAAGTAGTTTTTGTTACTAATTTCTACCTTAATTTCTCAGTGCTCTGAGGTATACTCTTTAGACTTTATTTTTTTTGGAAATTAAGACTTTGCTTTATGCCTTGCGTATGTTCATTTTTGGCAAATGTACAACGTGCACTGGAAGGAAATGTATATTTTACAGTTGTGTGCACTGTTCTATATACACTATATCAGTTAGGTCAAGTTGATTAATTTGTTCAAATATTCTACATCTCTGATTTTTTTTGTCCACTTATCTATCAATTACTGGAAAAGGTATGTTAAAATCTTCCATTGTGATCGTGGGTTTGTCTGCTTCTCCTTGCAGTTCTGTTAGTTTTTGCTATATATATTTTGAAACCACGTTATTAGGTAGATATACATTTAGAAATAGTACTTGTTCCTGGTGGATCGACCCTTTTATCATTATGAAATGCCTCTCTCAGTAGTTCTTCTTGCCTTAAGATATAGCTATATTGGCTTTCTTTTGTTTAGTGTTTGTATGGTATTTCATTTTCAAAACTTTTACTTTCTTGAAAGCAACATATAGTTGAGTTTTGTTAGTCTGTTTTTCCCCTCTGATCATCTTTATATTTTGATGGGAGGTTTTAATATTTTATATTTAATGGAATTACAGATATATTTATGTTTAAATCTTCCATCTTACTATTTGCTTTATATTTGTTCCTTTTTCTCCTCTTGCCTTATTTTGGATTTATCAGGAATTTTTATTATTCTCTTTGCCCCTTTAATTGATTGTTAGTTACGCATTCCTTAACTGTTCTTTTAGTTGATACTCTAGAGATCAACATGCATCCTTGCCCTAGTAAAGTCTAATCTAAATTAGTATTTTCACTACTTCCTAGATCATGCAAGGACCTTAGGACTTTTTCTCTATTTAATCTCGTCCCAATCTATGTGCTACATTTGTTGCGTATTTTAATTTTATATGTATTTTAAATTATTTTTTGAATAGTCTATAGTCATTTAGATTTACCCACTTATTTACTCTTTTTGTTGCTCTTCATTCCTTCCTGTATCTCTTAGCTTCCCTCGGGGATAATTTCTACTGACTGAAGAACACCCTTTAGTATTTGGTTTAGTGTAGATCTGCTGACAATAAACTCTCTCGGTTTTTGTTCGCCTATAAATGTCTTTTTTTCACCTTTATGTTTGAAGGACATTTTTGCTAGGTATAGAATTCTACATGAACAGTTGTTTTCCTTCACAACTTCGAAAATATCTTTCCATTCTTTTCTGGCTTTCATTGTTTCTACTGGAAAGTCATCTTAGTAGCTTGTTTCTCCTTTCACGGTAACAAGTCTATTGTCTGGCTGGTTTTATGATTTTTCTCTTTGTCTTGGTTCTCAGTATTTATTCTAATGTTTCTTTTTGCCCTTTATCCTGTGTAGGGTTCAAAGTACTTGTGTGATGTCTCTCATTAGTTACTCACCAAAAGTTACTTTCCCTTTTCATCTCTCCTTTCCCTCTAGGACACCAGTTACGCTAATGCTGAACCTTTTCACAGATCTCATTTGTCTCTTACACTGTTTTCTGTATTTTCCTTTCTTTTTGCTCTCTATGCTTCAGATTGAATATTTTCTTCTGCTTTATCTTCAGTTTACCACTTCACTCTTCAACTGTGTCAAATCTACTGTTAAAGCTATTCACTGAGTTCTTAATTTCAGTGTTGTATTTTTTTAATTATATAATTTAATTATATAATTTGAGTGTTTTCTTAGTTTCCATTTATCTACTGAAATTCTCAGCCTTATCTTCTAATTCCTTGAACATATTAATCACAGTTGTTGTAAAGACCATGTCTGATAATTCCATTATTTGAGACCTTGGTGGGTCTTTTTCTATCATCTTTTTTTTTTTTTAGTTTTCAGTTACATCTTGTCTTGTCATACACCTGGCTATTTCTGCTTGAGTACAGAACATTTTACATTAAAAAAAATGGTAAAGATCATTGGAGGCTCTGGATGATGCTACCTTCCTCTAGAGATGAATAATTTTTCTTCTGGCAGGAAGCTGCTCTAAGGGCACCAGTAATTCCAAACCATCTTAATCCAACCAGGGACTGACCTGATTCACAGGTCAGCTTCAGTCTGTGTGGGATTAGTCTATTTCCTGCTCACCGTACTTCTGTGATATAGCTCCTCAAGTTCTCAAATGGAAGTCTGGGATATTTAGCATCCCCCCTCCCAAGGAGGCCCTAGTCCCATTTTGATCCTCCATCAGCTCCATGATTGTATTAGAAGCTGTGCTCAGCTGTGTAGCCCCTCAACCACTGCTTTCGGACTCTTCCTCTCCTGGATCTTGGTCTTATAATTTCTTACTATCTTAATAGCTCTCCTACATCTTTAAACGAAAGGTTTTTCATATTTTGTCCATATTTCCTAGTCATTTTTAGTGGAAAAGTTGACTTAAAATAACAGTGTACCATTGCCAAAAGAGAACTCCCCCACCTAACAAGCTCTTCAAATGAAATCCCAAATAAATGGTTTTTTCCCAGAACCCACTTCAATTCAGCCATGGACCACGCTCAGTTAAAATAAGGGTAAAAAGAATAGTTTCCATACTCTAGTGGTAATAAACCAAAAATCAACTTCCATGAGAGTAGAATTTCTTCCAAGAAAATCAGAAAGATCGCCCAGCACATCACCCAATGTTTTATCCGTGGCTCTGACTTGTGACCTTTCTAAAAGCCATTTCCTCTCTCAAAAGAAAAAAAAAGTCTAAATATCCTTTTTCTTCTTGCTAGTAGCTTAGGTCATTACAAAATCTGAGAACTGGAGATGACTTTTAAGGTCTCCTAGCTCAATACTATCAATTTAAAAATCAGGAAAGTGAGGCTCAGAGAGGTGACATAATTTGCTCATGGTCATACCACAAATTCCTGAAAGTGCTAGAAAACTAATCCAGTTCACACTGAGGGCATCTGCACTAGATACTTAAAATGAAAGCACGACTTCAAGAAAAAGTCTATTAAATAATAAATAAAATGGAACATAACCAGTCACAATCTCTGGACCTAATATAGATCCTTACAGACAAACCAAGGACAAAAGAGAGACAATTAATCATTTGAACATGATTGAATATCTGAGGTTATTAAGGAACAATTAACTATTTTGTTAGGTGTGATAATGTTATTTTGGTTATGTTTTTTAGAGAGTCACTATCATTTATACATACGTATTAAATATTTATTGGTGAAATTGTGCAATTAGAATTTACTTCAAAATAATACAAGATGGGAAGAAGTAGGTGAGTGTATAGATTAAATAACTTGGCCGTGAACTGACAGATGGTGATAATACATAGGTGTTCATTACACTATTCTTTTGTATTTGTTTGAAATTTTCCACAATAAAAAGTAAAAACAAAACAAAAAAGGAAGTCAAAAGTTCATCTCAGGTATTTTTTTCTAATCAAAGTAAAAGCCGCCAAAGGGGCTGGGGTTAAATCCAGCTGTAACAATACAGTTCAACAAATACCTCTAGATAAGAAATCTCAGCCAACAGCACAAATGCTTTAAGTAATAACTTCTCTCAACTAGGTAAGCTAAGCAAGAGGCAAGAGGATACATTATTTGGTATAATTCAACCTCTTTTGTTATATTTCATCACACAAATACTGATAATATTGTTCCCAGAATCTTTATTTAACTTCAGCTTTATTGAGATATAATTGACAAATGAAATTGTAAGATATTTAAGGTGTACATCGTGGTGATTTGATACGCATATACCTTGTGAAAGGGTTCCCACCATACATCCATCACCTCACATATTTTTTTTTGTGAGAACATTTAAGTTCTACTCTTTTAGGAAATTTATATTGCGTAATACAGTATTATTATCAACTTTAATCTTTTTTAAATCTAAAAGAAATTATTTTATTTATGCTAATGCAGCATTCAGTGCTTAGCACATTCTTAATATTCTATAACCCAGACTCTTCCTCACTAGCAAAGCATCCCACTGTGGGATGTTGGCTATATTTGGGATATTTCGGAATCCAAATAAGACTTATTAGAGAGAAGAGGATAAAGTGGTGGAAGTAAGAGCTGGTGGAAATAAAAAGCAGTACCAAAGATAAAAACCAACTGATGTTGTCCCTAGTCTCCTACAAATTGCATTTTAATCCCTAAATTTATCTAAAAAGTCATAACTTGGGGGAGGGACCCCAAATATAAGGAAGCAGAAAACCTTTGGAAAATGATTTCATCATACACCCTATTAAATTTTCCCTGCTCAATAGTCTGCTAAGTGCTCATTTTTGGTTACGCCCTAATTTCTTTCTTTATCCCCTGCATGCTTGCTGTCACACCCCAAGGCCCTGCTCTTCAGTCCGTGGGGCCAATATCTGCTTGCCTCCCTGCTTGTCTGAGGCTGGCACTGCGCTAGCCTCTCCAGTGACTGCCTGCAGAGGGCAGCATATTATTTTGCCACCTGGGGTGGGGAGATGACTCACCTTCAAAGAACACTGCAGGACTTTCTCAAACTAGGCAAGTCCATGAGCCCCAAGTTATGAACACTCAGTGAGCTAGATCATTTTAATTTAAACACATAGAAGTGCAGACCTGCATGTGGGTGTGCACGTGCATGCATGCACACACACACAGTAGTTGCTTATAAATCCCAGGTACCAGAGAGATCCTCAGTATTCAGTCAGTGTTTACTTATTTAAGACCAAGAAAGATCGAACTTATTTTTTCAATTATTAACTCCAGTTCAACAGCAACTTAAGTAATATCAGCTAACACTTATCAAATGCTTACTCTGATATGATGTAGGCAGCCACTGTGCTAAGTCCACGATCTCACATTACCTCATGCACATTCATTTTCTCATGCACATATTTATCTCATTTAATTCTCAGAACAACCCTAGGAGACAAGTACTAAAAATATACCATATCATAGCAGGAGAAACTGAGGCTCAGAGTCACTCATCTGGGGATACACAGTGGTGACAGGCAATTATTATATAACAGTTGTGATCTTCTTATCAAGGCTGAAAAACCAATCTGATTATGAAAACAAGGCAGCAAGAGCATACAGTTAAAAGAAATGGCATAACCTTTTGGAGGTATTCCTCTACACACAGCCCAGATGAACATCTGAGCTTATCTGTAATACTGCTGACCCCTGGCTTACTTCTCCGTGACCTTCTGACCACATCCTCACCAGATATTGGCATGGGGCCCTCTAGAAATAGAACAACTCAGTTCTTGGCCTTGGAGCCAAGCTGCTCTCTATGGCCATCTTTATCTTTAACAGCTAAACTCTACATTTTAACAAAATAAAAACATGGACCAAGTGGTGTTTATTAGATGCAATGATCACTATGGCTCCTCAAAATGAGAGTAGCTAAAGGCTAAGTGATGGGCAGTTTGGCACCAGAGCCTCCGAGGAAACTGGAATTGAGGCTCTCGGCAGGCAAGGGACTGGAGGTAGAACAGCCCCTCAGCCTGAGACCAAGTGCAGAAAACGGCCAAGTGCCTGGTGGGGGAGCCCAGGGTTGGAAGCTCCCACCTTAGATTCAACCAGTGCACACTGGGTACACACGGCCACAAATGACAACCAGACCTACTGGCCTCTTAACCACTACCAAAAAATACTATTCATCCGGCCTTCTCTACGTGTCATTGCACCAAGCATTTTATACAATTACCTAGATTAATTCTTAAAACAATCTGGTGAGGCTTGTGTGATTATCACTATTTAACAGATAAGAATCTGCGAGCAAAGAGAGCCTTAGTAAGGTGCCCAAAATGACATGGAGACCAGATTAAAACCCAGTTCAACCTAACTCCAAAGCACATGCTATTAATCACTACTCACACCGCCCCACACGCCCCAAAATCCAGATCTGAAGCTCATCTCTCCTTCAGAGAGTGAGTGAAGAGATCCTGCCAGTGCCACCACGACACACACCAGACGTGGGCCTCTGTCCCTTTGGGCTCAATCCAGCCTCCCAGACAGGACCTGAAGTTCCCTTGTCAATCATCTCCATTTCTAAGAGAAGATACTGTTATCGTCCATAGATTAATAATCTTAAATAGAAGAGAACGTCATCTCTATGGAATAAAAGCAGAATTAACATAATTAACATGTTGATTAAAAAACTGTAAAATAAAAAATCTATATTATTCAACAAGGAAAGCTGCACAGACATTCTCTGTTCCATTCTTTATGCTTGAGAGGAGAAAAATATACATATATATTTATATATGTACAGAAACACACATACATAATTAAAGAAGTTACTTTACTTAGCATTTAATTAGTAAGAATCAGTGATTCAAATAATTCCCCAGAACCAAGAGGGCCTACAGAGGGCCTTTGGACATTTTGCTGTGGTCACGGAAGTGAGGCCATTAGACTCTGTCAGAGGCTTCACAGCTTTTCTCTAGCTGGAAAAAAAATGAACCAAAGGACTATAAAAGCCACTTAAGTATAGTCCAGCCCTGTCTAGGTTCAGAGAAATCCCAGCCAGGCGGGTGACATGAGAGGCTGCCTAGGGCAGGGTTTTGAGAAGTGACAGTAAGTCTAGTTCCTCTGGAAAGTTGTTCTTGCTGGGAAAGGCATTTTTCTTCCGTATGGCGCAGTGCGGGTGGCCTCAAGCCTCGTGTGTGCTGGCGCCCACTCCTGTGAAGGCCTTTCCACTGGACTGCTGGCTTCTCGTGGGGTCCCATTCATCCCCGGGCCCCCAGCACCTAGCACAGTGCTGACACACAGCAAGTATGCAAAAAACAGCTCCCGAACAAAGAATTAAACAAATGGGGTGGGAAGCTGCTACAGACTGAACGTTTGCGTCCCCTCCAAAATTCATACATTGAAACCTAATGCCTGATGTGATGGCGTTAGGAAGTGGAGTCTTCGGGAGGTGATTAGGTGAAGCGGGCAGAGCCCTCAAGAACGGGATTAGTGCCCTTATAAAAGAGGCCTCAGAGAGATCACTGGCCCCTTCCTCCATGTGAGGGCACAGCGAGAAGATGCTGGTCTATGAACTAGGAAGTGAGTCTCGCCAGTCACCAAATTTGCCAGCACCTTGATCTTGGGCTTCCCAGCCTCTAGAACTGTGAGAAATAAATTCCTGTCGTTCATAAGCTAGCCAGTCTGTGGTATTCTGTTATAGCAGCCTGAACAGACTACGACAGAGGCCACACTTGGAAGAGCTGTTCAGCGACATCCTCTCCCTTGCACTTCCCTTTCAACATAACAGCTCTGGAAGAGCCGCGGGAACTCTGCCCATGGCACACAGGGAGGGGCAGGACAGCAGCGTGACACATCAAGACGTGGGTGCCCCTGAACTACTCTTCCAGCTCAAATGTTTACTCACCCTTCGTTAGCTGCGTGGCCTTCAACAAGTCACATAATTTCTTTGAGCCTCTTCCTCATCCAAGAACTGAAGAGATTAGGCTGGGTGCTATCTGAAGTTGCTTCTAGCTCTAAGTGCTATAATCCTACTTCCCGTAAAATCAGTCTCAGCACAGTGCCTCCCTTGGGCTCCTCCAGCTCTTCATTAAAAGAACACATCGTTGTTGATCCTCATTACTCATGGATTCCATATTCGCAAATTCACCTACTGGCTAAAATTTATTTGTAACCCCCAAATCAATACTTACTGGGCTCTCATGGTCATTTGAGGACATGCACAGAGTGGCAAAAAATTTGAGTCACCTGACATTTCCAGCTCAGGTCAAATAAAGTGACTCGTTTCTTGTTTCAGCTCCCATACTATAAACAAGTATCCTTTTTTGCAGTGTATTTAGTGCCACGTTTTTCACATTTTTACAATTTTTTTTTTGGTGATTTTGCTGTGCAAAAGGGCCCCCAGTGTAGTGCTGAAGTGCTGTCTAGTGTTCCTAAGCACAAGAAGATTGTGATGTAAAAGAAAATATGTGTATTAGAGAAGCTTTGTTAAGGCATGAGTTATAGCACTATTGGCCATGAGCTCAATGCTAATGAATCAACAATATATATGAAATAAGGTGTCTTTAAACAGAAACACACATAAAGCAAAGTCATGCTTTGATCAGTTGATGAAAATGTGCTCAGAGGCTCACAGGAGCCCTACCCTGTGAGTCCCCCAGGAGCAATGGTTCAGTGTTCATGGCAACTTTAGAGAATGTAACTATTGCAAATAATGAGAATTGGCTGTATACCCTCTGTCTGGACTTCCATATTCAGTTGTGTAGAAACATAAATGGCATCCCCTAGAGTTGCTCAGTGCACAACCTGCCCAGTCATATGTACCAGAACTGCTCTTGAGATATGATCTAGTTAGAATGGACACTACTGAGAAAACTAAAATTGAAACTTCTATCCTTACCAGACCCAAAATAATAAACCCTTCTAAAACCTTTAGTCTGTGCTCATGATGAAATTATTGCACAAGACCTGGGCTCCTGACATGGGTATACCCATCTGCAAATCTGGGTGTCTCCTGGAACACCTTTCCTCCATCCCTCTTATGCTTATATAAGTATTCTGAATTTTGCAAGAAACAACCCAAATGTTTCCAAGCTTCTTCCTCAGATCAGTTTGTAACTGTCATTAATAAATGCAGATGGTGCCCCATGAGAAAGGTCTCCACGAATCCACTGCAGAAACACAGGACAGTAACAATAACCAATTCATGCAGGCACCTGAAACCTCTATTAGGAGGTTAGACGGGGCAATTTTTTGGAAGGAGAGGGAACACAAGAGCAGAAAAAGGGAAAATGAAAGGAGAAAATAAAGGAAGAAAGAGAAGGGAAGAGCAAGAATGAAAGAGAGACTGCCTATAAAAGCAAGAGTTTTAGAAATAAACGCCACTTGAGAAAATCCTCAGCAAGGCGGGACTTTGTTTGCAAATTTGTTTCCATTTGCAAGTTGGGGGGAAGTTTCTGGTTTTCATTTTTACTGTGTCTCAAAAATATAGTCAGCCCAATCACATCACTCATGGTATCACAATGTCATACAATTAAACCCTGTCAGCATACAATTGTCCTTTGAGGCTATCAAAATTAGGATTAAAAGAAAGATCATTCTCCTTAGCTCTGAACCCAGACGTGAGGGCTCAAAGCCCACCCACACCACTTAGCTAAATGGCTGTCAGTAAGCGGTTTAACTGTCAAACTTTAGATTCCTCGTTTGTAAAAGGCATAATCACAGCCCCACTACATAAGGTTGTTTTGAAACTTAAATGAACTAATACATATAAAGTATCTATTATCATATCTAGGATATGAAAACATGTCATTTATTAATATGATATGATTGATAAATCACATGCAGATCTAGGTCAGATGGGGCTTTACATCAGTACGTAAAACCACAGCACTGAACGCATCTCCCAGGGACACCTTGGGAGTCATCTATCTATCATGAAACGAGTGACTCAGGTAGCAGCAAGGAGAGAGAACAGCAATTTTCTTTCGAGTTTCTCACTTTCCACTTTTCTTCTCTCATTGCTAAGTAACGGATCAATGACTTCCCAGAGTCCAAAACTAATCCTCCAAGTAAAATGATGCGACTATAGGCCCAGCATTTGGAAGCCACAGTGACATCCCACTGACATGAAAGGAGGGACAAGTGACAGGTAAATAAACTTGAGAAAACGGGTAGCAGACGAAGGAAAAAACCTCTAGGACCAAACTCTCCACCATGAGCAGCTAAGAGGAGGAGAAATAAAGAATTCTGAGACCCAAAGAAAGGGATGCTAGTCCTAACGCATCCTCCAGCTCTCAAGAGCTCAGAATACATATCACAACACAGACCTACCATGATGGTACAGTCTTGTTAGTCATGTTCTGCAGGAACCTCTCAAATAGCCCTCACTGCGCGAACACCTGTAAGAGAATCTTGACTTTGAAATAATTATTCTGAGAAAAGGAATATGAAACGCATCATTAAAAAACAAAGAAAAAAAACCCAAATACTGGCAACAGCACATCAGAGAACACCATGCCCTCCCGGAGGCACAGTTCAGGAATCTTCCAGGCCAAGTATGGAAAATGTATGCACATGATGAACGAGGCTAAAAAGAAAAGGAAAGAGGCCAACATAGGGCTAAAGGTCTAAAG
The DNA here is from genome assembly GCF_037783145.1 of Equus przewalskii. Lineage (NCBI taxonomy): Eukaryota > Metazoa > Chordata > Mammalia > Perissodactyla > Equidae > Equus > Equus przewalskii. The sequence continues at coordinate 58,160,821 of NC_091833.1, forward strand.
ACACACTGTGTTTCCGTTGTCATCACTGATCAAGTGACTCACTTAATTTTGCTCTTTCTTTCTCCATTTAGAAGATAATGAAATCGTGAGTCTTGAAAGGATCTTCTGGGTCATCTAATCCAAACTTCTAACATGATTGTGAATGCTCAGAATATACGTGTGGTTTTAAGCAGGGTGAGAGAGTCGAGATGGCATATAAGAGTGGTCCATGAAAACATAAAGTGGGTGTGCGAAGCCCAATTTCACTTCCTCCCTCCATCTTGGGCCTTACCAGGATCTTTGTCAACTGACACCTCGTCTGCTCTCAGCCTATCAGCCTATCTATCACTGGAATCTCTCCAACCCCACTGTGGACCCCATTGTGCACTTCAGTAACATTCCTGCCAACACCCTTACCTTCCTTATCCTCATATCTTGTCACTAACCCCCCACAAGCCACTAACTGTGGATCGAACCCAAAATCTGATCTCTTAAGGCTGCTGTACACAATTAGACAAACCTCACATACCCCTACAATAGACTCCACTTCAAACCTATGATTTCACACTGCAGCTGGACCCTTGATCAGGTCACAGATCCTTTTACTTGTCCTTGGTCTGCTCCCTGTGTCTGAGTCGAACCCACAAGCAGGAACCGTGAGGGCTGGCTGTTCAAAGTTGGGAAAGAAGAGAAAGTTTTGAGGACTGGATCCTGCCATCAATTTCTTACCCAGAAATCTATTTGCAAAATTGCTGAGTTGTGGAAAGATAAAAGCTAGAGTTAGGAAGTAGAGTTGAAGCTAAAGAGGCAGAGAAGCTGATTACGTCTAACTGGAGGGGTTTAGGTTACTTCTAAATAGAGGTTAGGGCTGAGAAGTGAGAAATCAAGGAGTTACAGAGAACAAAGTGAAATGTAAGGCCAGCAGACAGCTCTAAGTCTAAACTTGCAAACGTGACCATCAGGCAGGACCATTCCTCTATGAAGGGCCCCCAGCATCTGCCCTGGAACAGCCAAACCAAGCTAGAATCCGTCTCATTCCACTCAGTGACTGCCCAACTTCAACCCTTTGTCTTTACATCTTTACAAGCCCTTTGTCATCATATGTAAACCACCCCAGTTACATCAAACCACTCTCCCACCCAACGCCCACAAACCAGTCCAAACCTACTGCCATCCCTTCTTCTTTCTAGCTTCTCAGTAGAAGAGACATAACTCTTTCTGTCCCAGGCAGTCCCTCTCCGTCTACTCTCTACCTATCCCCTTCCGTCTCCTCAATTACCTACATGAATCTACAACTGCTCCTCTCTCCTGCATCTCCAGACACTCCTTTTCCTCTAGTTGTCTCCTTACCTTAGCCCAAAAAGGTGCTTACAATTCTGCACTATTTAAATTGAGATCACTCACGCATTCATTCCACACACACTAGCTATGGGCCTCGTAAGAGTACTGCATCGCCGGCCTGAAAGCTCTGACTCCCCAGATTCAGAACGGTGGCTGGGGCTATTGCTTACACTGCCAGAGATACTTTTTTTGTTTTATTTTGTTTTAAGAAAGAGCACATTATGGACCCCCAAAGACTTCATTTCTTGTCTAAACACTAAACTAACTGAAATAGGAACGGGGACGTTTTGGAGCCAAATCTGAAGTGAAATTCAAAAGCAATTGGCTGCCCCTTCTGACTCCCTACACTCTCTTAGGAGGGGCCCTGGTCTGCATAAGGACACCTAATGGTAGAAGACCTGGTAACAAACCACCGAGAAACACGAGGCAGCACTGACAGGGCACCACCCTCACAGATCCAAACCACATACAATAAGGGGAAGCAAAGGGATTTTACAAGCTAAGTTTGGGACCACACTGAAATAATACGGAGCTTTAATAGCCTGGTTAGTGAGTTCATTTAATAAAACAAACTATCCCCACGGACGTGGTCCCACGTACCTATTTATCAGCAACTACTTAAATCCATGCCGAAGTTATTACATAGTCCTTGATTTACTCTAGTTCATGCTGACAAAACAACTTACGTTTTCCCACGCTTGTAGGATACATGCCTGAATAAGCGATTAATAGTTAACTTTTTTTTCGCACTTGAATCTATCCTACTAGTCACTTAATACCACGGGACTAGCCGGCATGATGCTCACACGCTCCAGTGTTCTGTGCACCACAGTAGATTTCAACCTGGCAAAGCAGCTCAGAGGTAAACACGCTTTCCTAACACTAACATATCATCTTCTTCTCCAAGTGGCACAAATTGAGGTTTCAAGAACATTGAGCAGTTTTGGCTTCTGCCTACACTGCTTTTATTATCAAGACTTAGCACAGACATTTTTAACACAACAGTCATTTCTCCCAGCAGACAACATAATTCCTCTATAATCATAAAGACGCAAACAAGTTCCTCACTTTAAATCAAAAGAAACAGTATAATAATTCTATAGTTATGGGCCAGGAACGGCAAGGGATGGAATAAAGAAAAACAGTCTGGATGGGGTGAAGCAGCCTCAAGGAAAGCTGAGCTGAGAGGAAAAGCCTAACATAGCTGAGCCTGGCTTGATCAAATAGATCGAGTCAAGAAGAAGTTTTCTATAAATTTAAACCTCTACACCAAATCTTATATGACTATATATCAGTATCAGAATTTTAGTACTAGAAAGAATTATTCCTCTGAAAAATGTTTCCACCCAAGGCCCAATGAAAGTACATGAGAAAGTAGCAAATCTTCAAAAATATGCATACCTTAAGAAAAAACGTAACTTTTAGTTCATGTGTTAATAATACCCGAAAGAAGTTAGAAAATATCAGAAGCAGAAACTTGGTTTATTTGGTACAATAGCTTCATGGGGAGCAGAAATAATGGCTATTAACACCAAAGCCTCTGGCACTCTCCCCGGAAGCTATAAGCCGCCCGAGGATAGGGCCACGTCCGTCTTCAGAGCCTCATTGCCTGGACCCTGGGGACACACTCAGTAACTGTCTACAAATGGATGGGGTTAATGAATGACTGGAATTCAGTTGAACAGGCTTTTGAGACTCGTTACAACTTTCAGGATTTCAACTTTCTGAGACAGAAGAATGGGCAGTAAAGCTAAGGTTTGAACCAAAATGATTCTGGAGACCGTGAAGCCCAAAAGGTGTATAAGTACTGGTTTGGCTGGACTCAATGAATATCATTATTGCTAACAATAAGTATGCAGCCCTGAGTTTGTAATCAGTGCTATTAAAGCTATTAAACACACAAAATCTAGTCGATATATTCCTCTATACAGTTCCTATATTCTTGCCATCTACCCTAAACTTACACCTGAAGCTTAATATTATCATTCCAGGTCAGAATTTATTGAGCATCTTGTATGTGCCAAACACCATGCTAGATTTGGGGTACATAATGACAAGAAAATTGGTGACTGTCAATAAGGATCTTATAAGTCTGGAAGGGGTGACAGAGACATAAACAAAGACAAAAAACAAGCCACAAAAGCTCTCTGTGCAGTCACAGGGGTATGTGTAAGAGAAAGAAGTAGAGCGAGGAGGGATTAATGCTACGTTTTGGGCTGAGGGAAAGTATCATAAGGAGAGGAGCCTGGGCAGAGGTTTGTTTGAAAGATCAATTGGAGCCGCCAGTCAGACAAGGTATGGAAGAGCAGGCCAGGAATCCAGTAAGGAGCATCATGGGCAGAGACACGGAAATGAGAAGCAGCTTCATGTTTGGGGGAATCGATGAGTAGGTGTCACACTGGAAAATGAGAGAGAAAAAAGAGTGGAAGGTGAAGAGTTGAGAGTTGAGGAGAAACTAGATCAGAACGGGTCCTTGCAACCAAGCTAAAGAATTTGGACCACATCCTAAGATCAACGAGGGACCACTGACAGTTTTAGCCAGGGAAGGTGAGGAGGTCAACTTTAGAAAGATTACACTGACTTGAAAACATCCTTGATTACCCCAGGCTAATCAACTTTCCTCCTCCCAACTCTGGGACTATTTATTCCATCACTCAAGCTGCCACTGAGCCATCTTTGACTCAAGTGTATGTAAGTCTTAATTCCCTAATTTATCTTTACATACCAGGAGGCCATGCACCATTTCTCAGATTGTTTCTTTATTTCCCATGGATTTACTACAATATTCTCCATTCGGCATCTGCATCCAAGACCTCTCACTTCAAGTCTAGACCCTAACGCAATTGCCTAATCAACATCTTCCCTTGGCTTTTTCACACATATCTCAAAGTAAGTTTGTCCAAAACTTACTTCATCATCCTTCCTCTAAACCCAATCCTCCCCCTATGTTTCCTCTCAGTGAATGCTATCACTATTCGCCCAGTTGGCCTGAGCCCAGAAACCTGGAAGTCATCTTTGATTCCTGTTCAATTACCAAGTCTTACTGACCTTACTTCCTAAATCTCTCTTAAATCCCTACTCCTCTCCATCCCAGTGCTAACACCCTGGTCAATGACACAATCATTCACTCTTGCCTCATCCAATCTAGTCTCCAAGCCATAGCCAGAACACTGATATCTTTATGAAACTGCAATTCTGATCACATCTCTCTCTAGCTCAAAACCCTACAATAATTCCTATTGCCTTAAGATAAAGTCCAAACCCCTTAAAAGGGCTTCCAACTCTTCACTAGCGAGCCCAGGATTATCTCTTTAACCTCATCTCTCACCACTCCCCTCCTCCCACTCCACATTCAGGCCATTCTGAAATTTTTTTAGTTCTCCAATATGCTATTCTCACTCTCTCGCTCTCTTTCTCAAAGCCTTCCAGTATATTGTTACCCCCGCCTGAAACATAGCTCATTCTTACCCATTGTCTTTAATAACTGTCTAATCACATTTCTATCAAAACTCTTGGTTCCATGAATACATGATCACATCTGTCCATTCACTGTATCCTAGTGCCTAGTACAATGCTGGGCACATACTAGGAGCTTAATAAATACTTTCTGAATTAATGAATAAATAAATATTTGGGTTCATTCTGAGGGACTTTTAATTATCCTCAGGCTACAATTTCAAGATTCCATTAATTTGCTTATAATTGGAACAAAAGCTCTGACTAATACAAAACAAATGTATTCTACAGGGCTACACACACACACAGGAAGTTGGTGAATGGTACTCTATGTCAATAACACTTTCCGCCTTTACCCTCTTATTTATTCATTGTTCCATGATCTGTGATTAGACAGGTGATATGATTAAAAATATGAATTAATACTGAAATTGTTCACTGTGGCAGATTCAAAAATAAAGCAAAGAATAGAATGAGATTTGAGGAAAGGAAAGTGGGCTGCTCTAGCACAGGGCAGATAGATAAAACCAAGAATTTTCAATACAAAGAGTATCGAGAATTTCTTGTATCATATACCCCTGTTGCGCTGCTGAGGCAAGTGCTATAAACAGATACAGTCCTTGTCCTTTATGGATCTAGACTCTAGATTCTAGAGTCTAAGATAGAAAACACATGGCCAGGCCACATCAACATCTTTAACTTTTGACATCCCAAGGCTCATCATCCAAGAGCTGTTCATATTCCATCTGCCATAGGTGGCTATTCTGAATGAAATCTACCACATGTGCTATGACACAAAGATGAACAGCCAAGTCTACTATGCTGCTTTAAACAGGCACAACATAGCTATTTCACTGCAAAACATACACAGTCTGGTCTGAAACAGAGCTCAAGCATAACCAAAGAAGTCTTTGTTTATACAATAAATCTGAAGAGTGGCAGAGAGTCTGATAAAACACTGCTTGCCTACTATCCAGCAAGGGGATAAATCTCCCAGGCCATGCTTGCTAATCCCTACACTATATTAAGTGCTTTCACATGATGCACCAAGAGGCACATGGGCACAGTATGCTTGATTACATTACTTGTTGACTAGGGCCTGCAGACTTATCAAAGGAAAGACTGGAGGCCAGCATTGTGCCAAAGCCCCTCACCCTAACCAGGGTTCCCACTCTGTTAGAGGCCCCAGAATGCTCCCAAGAGGTAAGGAGCTTGCTTTAAGAAATTTAAATCTCAGCAAGGATGGAGCATCTACAATCAGTGAGGCACTGGACCGAACTGTTGAAAGGAACTTATTTTACTTTATCCTATCCTACTGAGCAGGAGTCCTAACCAGGCCTCTTCCTACCCTTGAAATTATATGAAAATTTGTACGTGTGGCTATTGCTCCAAGGAGAAAGTTCATACCAGGCTGCACCACTGGATCACTCAGGTTCCAGAGAAGGCATATTTGGCGGCAAGACTGGCTGAGAGGTTTCTGAACTGTCATTGCATTCCCAAAGACACCTGGTGGCCCAGAAAAGGAAAGCACCAAAGCATCCAAGGACTGTACTATCTAAGGATCCCCGGCTGTCTTCCTGTATGTCTTCCTTGATTTGTGTTGGGATTAAGAAGCCACATTTCAATTTCCCACGAAGTAGCAAAGGCCATCAAGCCAACACCAGAACCACCATCAATCCTTCCATCGCATCTGTATCATAGCTGTAGATTTGATCTAAACCTAGGTTCTGACCTCACTTGTAGCACAACTTTAATTCAGTTCAGACTACGTCAGAGAAAGCCTAGGAACTGGGCCTAAGTGTCCTAAGGTTCAAAGACTTAGAGGCCCTGAATCATTCTGGAATAGACCCCTAAAGTCAGCAACCCACATGAGTACACTCAATCCTGCACCAAAATAATCCTGACTTTAACCTTGAGGTCAGACATGGTACTGAATGGCCTCCTCCTGAACAAGAGTGGCTGAGGCTGCAGCTCTGCGCACATATCCCTTCTCCCCTGGAACCAGGCCGGCCTGGACCCCAACGAAGAACAAATCAGAGCTAACGGGGGCTTCTCCTCTTTCCGCCATTTCACCACGAGACCAATATTCCCACCCAGAGGACTGATGGGAATGAGAGAAACATGAAAGATATTTTGATAATCTTAGAAATAAGCCTTACTGAGAATACATAGAACTTCTTGGACAACTCTAAATTAAACCTTAGAGACAAACCCACATATGGAACAGTCCCATAAGCTCACGCAGGCAAAGATGATTCTTGCCGTGCTGCCACCATTCCATAGGAGACAGTGATTTTGTCATTTGAAATCACATAAACAAAGTTCATTATTGCTGTTGTTTTATTATTTATAAGGAAACTTGTTCAGATTTAAGGTATTTGTCATATATATTGATCATAAAAAAAATCAGTGTACATTTTAAAGAAACCAAACATACTGTCAACTCTAAAATGAGCAGAATATAAGAAATTCATCAACATATTTATTCTTTGTTCAATTGTGTTATAGGCAACAAATAGTTAAGGGTCTGAAATACACCTATTTATAACTTTTAAAAATTCTCCCCATTGATCTGATCAAGGCAAAATGACAAAGAGCAAACAGAAAAAAGATGTATTTTACAAATTTTTTTTACCTCAGTAGACAAGCAGGACAAACAGACAAGATACGCTCTTCCTCTCTCCTCAATGCGGGAATATGAGCTGCTTTGGGAGAGCCTAATCTGAACCACCCAACTACAACACTAGCTGTCAGTCAAGGGGTTTTGCTTGTTTTTGCTCCCTGATAGTGATGTTCTTGAAATTGGAGTTTCTCATACGTTGGTCCATGGACCAGTCATTAAATCACCCGGGAAACTTGTTAAAAGTAAGACTCAGGACCCTGCCCTTGTCCCACTGAATCAGCATCCTCAGAACTGAGTTCGGTGTCTGTGTTTTTAATAAACACCCTAACCGACTATAACACAAAGTCAGGTTCAGGAATTACTATTTTAAAAAGTCTGATCTGAACTTGCTGACATAGTTTTAAGGAACTGTTAAAAATATAATAAAAGTATTAAAGGAAAGAAATATTGATTGAGTATAGCCATTTGATGGCTTTGGTTCGGCCATTTCCTAACTGCATTAACTAAGAAACAAGTAGCCATGCAAAGAATCTATTTGGTAAGGACAATTACATATTATTCTTCCTGTAGTACTTTCATAAGCCATTTCTGGAGAACAAAATACTAATGATTTGAGTCTTAATTATCTGCATAGGATGGTAATGTTTTCAAAGCCCATTCACAAGCCAGAGGCCTCAAGAAGTAGCTGTCAGAAAAGAGAGGCAACTAACAGAAAATTCACACATGGCTAAGGTATAAAACATAATAAATTATAGATCCACAATCTCCAGATTTATGGATCCCAGAGGATAAGTCAAATTTGTAAATATATACATGACTGTGAGATTCCTTTAAAGCAACAGTAAAAGCCAGATTTTTAATATGCATTTGCTGATTATTCATTAGTTTCATTTATTCAGTTAGTTTTCTATATGTCTTTTCTACACATTATAAGATGATATTATTATAGTTTTTAATCAAGCACCCAAAATATGCTAACCACATGCAATTAGACATTTTCCCTTCCTACTCTGAAGAATGCTTAATTCAACTAAAATTTAGATTTATTATGTGAAAAACATAGAAAGCAGGGCAATATACTTACTAAAGTGAAGGAAATTATCAAAGAAATTCTCAATATAGTGAAAAATCAGGATGTTAAAAATTCTAAAAATTGCTTTTCATTGCGTTTTTAAAATACTGTGTTTTAAAAATATACATTCTTACAATTTTTTCTGATTCAGAATCCTTTCCTATCGCTCAGGACAACTCCATCTAGGGATATCAATGTGGCAGCAGCAGGCCTGTCTTCCCCCATGTTACTCTCTTAGCTTTCCAATGTGTCTCGTTTCTAAATTAATTAACTATTCATGACTTTTACATTGTTGCAAAACAGAACCTCATCTTACATTTCACAACTTAAGTACTGGTTTCGGGTTTTATCATGTTTCATATTTTATCCTACTTCCAACAGTGGCAGACATCCTCCCCTCACCATCTCTAGTCAAACGAAAGAAAAAGTGAATTCAGATGGGTCTTTCGAAGTACAGAGGAGCCTCTCTCCCCACCGCCTTTCCCCATTTCCTCCCCACGCCCCCTGAGAGGAGCTCCTGGGGTTAGGACATCAGTGTCTCCCCTGTCACTGAGCCCTTTGTTTATTGAGAAAGGGAACAGAAAAAGTGCATGGAAGATGCTATGAATAACCAAACTTCTAGAGCTTCATGATGCCTGTCAACCATCCCAGTCTCTCCCATCTTCAGAAATAAGGGTTATGGAATGTTATATAATCATATAAAACATACCACGTCAGGTAGAACCAACAGTCCAGAGGGGAGCGGAAGGCAACTATTCCCATTAAGCATTTACTCTTCTGAGGATTATGCCAAACCAAGCCTGAATCCTGGTTTCAGAATCAGGTAAAGACTCTTTCAGACTGGGAGCTATCCACATGGAGCCACCTGATGCCAGGTGGAGAAACTGGGGACCAGCAGGTTTTCTAGAAAATTTGGATCTAAAGTAAAGAAAAACTGTGTAGGAAAGAAACCCACTGCCAAGAGAACAAATAAATTCAATCAATCTAAATCAGAAGAACAACGGCAATATGAAGCAAGGTTAGGCTGAGCACCTTGTCTGAAACTCAGGATCAGTTCAATTTTATGACAGAATATGATAATATAAAAACATTCTATAATCTTAGTAGAAAAATCTTGCAGGACGTGAAATACCGATAAAGGCATGATTCCATAACAAGGCTTATTTTCTTTAATAGATTATTAAATATGCATTAAGTATTTACTTTCTCCCCTTTTAGTTAAAAAGTCCTCTAATTTGACCGTAAGTTCCTGAAGACAGACATTTGGCCTTTCATCTCCTGCCACAACAAACATACCTGCTATGCAATGAGTTTCTGCCGAATTGACTGAATGAATGAACAAATTTATATCTCGTCTTCTCTTTTTCTGAAAGCATGTATAGTAGAATGAATTCATTAACAAACAAAGAACATAAAAGCAAGCAAAAAAATGCATATGGTGAAGCATTTAATCTTGCTAGCAAGATCAGACCCATGTATTTGAATGAATAATGACAACGGTCTGCACTGCATACAGATAAGATCAACTGTGCACTCGCCCAAGAGTTCAAAGGAAGAAATTAGGTGGATGGCACCAGACCTCCTTCCTCCCTACATGTCTGCCAAGAATGTGCGTCCAGACTTCTCACTCTCTCTGGCCCTGGATAGATTTATACTAAATATTCCTAAAATTTTTTTGCACATTATGGAGCAAATGTTAAAATTATTAGTTGCTGGTGCCGTCGAGTGGATTCTGACTCCCAGTGACCCTGTGGACAGCAGAGCTGAAACCTGCCCAGGTTTCTGCACCATCCTCTCCCTTTCCAGTGCTGTATCAGACAATGCCCCACTGCTACTCACAAGGTTTTCGTGGCCAATTTTTTTGGAAGTAGATGGTCAGGTCCTTTTACCTAGTCTATCTTAGTCTGGAAGCTCCACTGAAACCAGTCCACCATGGGTGAGCCTGTTGGTATTTGAAATACCAGCAGCATAGCTTTCAGTATCTCAGCTACACACAGTAGCCACAGTATGACAACCAACAGGTGACAGATGGGTGGTGTGGTTCCCTGACAGGGAAACAAACCTGGGCCGTGGCAGTGAGAGCACCAAATCTTAACCACTAGACCACCAGGGCTGGCCATTAAAATTTCAATGGCCAAGAAAACTGTGGTGTCTGGCGCTAGCTTGGCTCATGTGCAATGCAGCATCTTCACAAGGGGCTTCTGTTCAGATTTATTCCTAAACATCTTACTTTCGCCTTGTGTTTAATGTCAAAGTTGCCACAACCACTCCTGGAAGGAAAAGCAGTAAAATATTGAATAAAAACAGTCACGGTTCCCTAGCAATACAGGAGGTTCCGGCTGAGAGCACCGAGCTGAACGGGTTTGAAGCATGGAGGAGGCTACCTTTTACAAGCGGCTGTTCCGTTCTAGCTGATCCCATTACGTGCTGGGTACAGGAAGGTGCTGCTCTCTGGCCTTTGTGCATAGAGCTTAGCTCCTCCCATCAGTACCACTGATCTACAAAGCTAAGGCAAAGAACTATTACACACTACTCTTCATAAACGTGTATCCCTCACGAGGCTCACCTCTGCATTCTGTCCCCAAACCCCCACCTCCACTGCATCCCCAAATCCTAGGGGAAAAAAATCTATGAGAAAGAGCTGTAATCTACACATGAAGACCTAGAATGTCACCTGCCGAACACAGCCTCTCAGAAGGCAAGAGAAAAGTGAAGAACTTGCAGTTTGGGAGACTCCAGGTATATTAAAATATTGAAAAAAATTATTAAGAATGCCAGATGTTTTATTTAACGATTAAAATTGTTTGGTAAATGTCTTCTCCCAACACCATCCCCATATCCAATAGTTGTGGCTACCGGAGATAACACAAAAAGTGTAAATACTGGTCCTTCCATGGTTTTGAGGCTGGCTTCAGTGGCTTTCTGCAGAGCTCCCCTAAAGCCACTTTCATAGGCCCTGAACCCAAGAGACTTTTATTTGCCTTTCTCTGCCTTAAAAGGGAGAGACAGAGAAAGCCGTTCATTGGGAAGCAGAGAGCTGCTTTCTTTGCCTGTCTTTGAGCCCCAGAAGGAGCAGAGGTGGGCACTGGTACATTCCAGACGTAGAAGATGAAGCCACACACACACCACACCACCTCCAAATGTGTTCTGTTATTCTATGAACAGGATGCAAATTTAGGTATGTTTTCATTTGGTTTAAAGAATAGGAGAGTTACTCAATGTTCAACGTCTGCATTTATTTCTCCTGTAGATGAAGCTATTTTACTCTTTTGTCTTCCTCCCTCAGATCTTAAACAGGGGTGAGGGCACTTATTATGTGGCAATAAATTTAGATGTGTCTGACTGAGAGAAATCTATAGTACTGTGATAACTTCAATCTCTAGGTAATAAAATCTTTATAGTCATCCTCAATACTTTATGTATTTGGTTTACACCACTTATTTCTATTAGGATTTTTCTTTTACCTGTTTCCCATTCCTTCAGCCTGTTCTCTAACTTTCAGCTTTTACTTTAACTATGCTGTTGAGCTAGAAGTTAAAATACCCTTGGGAAGGTGGTACTTAATGCCATCCTAACTTGGAGAATTAAAGGGAATCTATAGAGTCGTTCAGTAAAGTTCATACTTAGTGTGATAATGATCATGGCCAACATGTACGGAATAAATCCAATTAGCATATGGGTACTTGGAGTTCATACATTTAATACGAAGTGACATTTTGATAACTAAAGAATTGAGCCATTAGCACTCTCTGGTTACAACTCGTCTGACAGATTCTGGGCATGAACTTCACTAATTGAGTTTTCAAGGACTTAGGTGAGGATTAGTGACAGGGATGAATTCTGTGCTCCAATTCTTCTGTAGAAGTGTTTCTGGTGGTCCCTTGAAAATGGCTTCTTTTCTGAGAAGTCTCTAAGGAAATATGTTCAACAGTTTAGATAAAGAAGAAAATTGTTCCAATTTTTTGTTCTCTTCTTTTTAAAAAAACGATTGGCCCAGAGCTAACATCTGTTGCCAATCTTTTTTTTCTTCTTCTTCTCCCCAAAGTCCCCCAGTACATAGTTGATATTCTAGTTGTAGGTCCTTCTAGTTCTGCTATGTGGGATGCCGCCTCAGCATGGGTTCATGAGCGGTGCCATGTCCGTGCCCAGGATCCAAACCAGCAAAACCCTGGGCCACCAAAGTAGAGCGCGTGAAACTTAACCAGTTGGCCATGGGGGTGGCCCCTGTTCTTTTTTTTCTTTTGAAAATCACCATATTTACTTGATCAAAGAAGTTTATTTGGTTAGAACATTTTGGAAGTGTACCATTCAAATTGAAAAATGGTATTGTTATAAATCTGCAATTTTAGTTATCGATAGGGCCACTGCAGCCTAATTTGGAGTCTTAAAGGGGAGTGGATTTTCTTTAGTATTTTGAGAGAGTTAATAAACATTCACTGAATGGATGAAGCAGATGCTGAAAAACTGGACTCCTGATTTCTGTGCGGCACCCTCCTTCTCTGTACACTTGCTTTGCAGAACCCTCATTTAGTGTTCCTCATGTTCTGTCAGAATATCTGGATAGCATCGTTTCTTTCCTCCATTCTGCTGTTTTATCCTTCTTTCTATAACCAGTATAAAAACACATTACAGACTAAAAGCACTACACAAGTATAAGATATTACTACAACTTGGGCCATAATGTGGTCCAAGAATATTAGAATCAGAAATTCTCAGTTCTTTAAGAATTTTCTCTTGATAGAAAATTCCTATTTTCTACCCCAGGTAACTATAAAAAAAATTTACTAATACTTTGGATGAAAACATGTTAAAAATTATACTCTCGTTTTGAAATAATGAGGGAAAAAAAGAGACTGAACATAAAAGTTTAGGTTCTTATAGATGTGAACACAGGAATACCAAGCAATTATATTTTCTACTCCTACAACTTTTATCATCAAAACAATTCCAAAACCTCTATGTTGTCTCATGCCTATATGTGAAAAAATAAAGAAAAACATGAACTGAATGTTGAAGCAAAAGCAAGCACAAGGGAGTTCTAATCCTAAACCTGGTCCAATTCACAGCCTGAACTAAAACCTGTTCTCTTACAAATGTTTCTCAGCTTCTCCTTTTGTAAAGAAAACAACATCATGCTTGCTGGGTCAGCCACCAGATCTGTGGAATAAAGGTCCTATATAAATCAGTCTCCTAACAACTTTAAAAAAAAAAAATCAAGTTAAGCCTTTTTAAAAATTAAAGGGTATTTATCCATATTAAATGGCCCCCAGCAGCCAGGCTAAGTACTTTAGCAGCTCTTACATTCCCCAAAACAAAGATTTACCATTTGCTTCTTTCCCCTTCTCCAGCACAGTCTCAGTTTAGACTAGCACTAGCCTAAGATGGAAAGACAGTGGGCTTCTGAAGCCAACATTTCATGACTACATTCCTCATTTGGGCCTTCACAACACATGTGATCTTTAGGAAACTCTCTTAGCCTCAATGTCCTTGATTGTACAATAGGGATAATAATATCCACACCTTGAGGATAGTTCAATTAAATGAGATGAGATATATAAACACGAGGAGCTAGGATCAGCTACATAATTTGTGGGGTTCAGTGCAAAATAAAAACACAGGGCATCTTGTTCAAAAACTACTAAAAATTTCAAGATGGCCACAGCAAAGCATAAAACCAAGAACAGGGCACTTCTGAGTGTGGGACTTGTACAACTGCATGGTTCACACACTTGTGAAGCTTTCCCTGCCCAAAAGCACTGGAAGTATTTAGCAAATGATTGTTGTTGTTAGTGCCTGTTGAGTGGATTCTGACTCCTAGCAACCCTGAGTACAGCAGAGTGGAACCCTGCCTGGTCTTTTTGTGACATCCTCTCCCCTCGGCGCTATATTAGACAATGCTCCACTGCCACTCATAGGGTTTTTACGGCCAAGTTATTTATAAGTGGGTGGCCAGGTCCTTCTTCCCAGTCTTAGTCTGGAAGCTTTGCTGAAACCTTTCGAATACCAGCTGGTATGTTAAGTGCTGGTGGCATAGCTTTCAGCATCACAGCAACAGGTAGCCACCACAGCATGACAATCGACAGATGAGTGGTGTGGTTCCCTGACCGGGAAACAAACCCAGGCCGCAGTGGTGAGAACCTCAAATCTTAACCACTAGACCAACATAATAAATGACAGGTATTATTAAAGCAAAAGTGCTTACTTTGATATGATCGTTTAACTTTTTTAGAGTGTTTTCAGAGGGAGATGGATTTGCAGGAGGGACACAACCCTCAGAGAGTGGAAATATCATTGAACAACTGCAGGAAAGCCACTGAACATCTCTTGGCCTAAATTTCCTCCTATTCTGAACAGAGGTTGACTCAGAGAAGTGGTTTTCAAACTATGCTTTGAAACTACGCTCTGAAGAATCCTTGGATTGCCCTCCAAGACAGAAAGTGCAGGTGAAGAGGGGGCGAGCCAAGTAGGTCACGCTCACTAGACACAGAGTGACTACGTCCGACTCTCTCACCTTCATTTGAAAAACTGAGTTACGTGAAAATTACTGGATTTGTTAAGCTTGCAGTCTTTCCAATTTTAAGTTCTATGCTCTATTTCCTGTTATATCTTCACAACAACTTCGAAAGGAGAAGGATAAATATCATCACCTCCATTTGTCAAAGAACACTCAGAGAGGGTCAACCTCTTATCTAGGAACTTGACGCTACACCACCCTGCCCTCCGGGGCCCAACATCACTTTCTTTCCTGGGCTGTGTCTCTCCCCTCCAGCCTCCAGAAAATGCTTCCTTCTATTTTTTTTTCTTTTCTGGTTCTTCAAGAAACCCCGCTCCCTCTGAGGTGACTACAGTGTTAACGTGACCACAGTAGAAGAGGGAAGAGGGCTATAAAACAGGATGAATCACAGGTCAATTCAATATGATAATAAGCTATTTCCCCCATTTCTACCCAAATTGTGCTCATTTATATCCCACATCTCTCTCCCAAACCTGGAATTCCCTTTCTTCACGCTCCACAAAGTACCCAGCTGTTATCCATTCTTTCATGTTAAGAGCTCACACTCTGGAACCACACAACCTGGGTCCAAATCCCCACTCTTCCACATGCTCACCCCGTGACCCAGAGCAAGAACCGCTCTGGCCAGAGTTTTCTCATAGGGTTAGTATAAAGAATAAATGAACGGATCAGTGCCTGGAACACAGTAAGTGCTATATAAGCGTTTACTGAATAAATAAAATAAACAAAAATTTTATTTACCTCCTACCTCATGTGCCCCTTCACCTCCATCTTTTAAAAGGTTGACCAAAAAGGATTCCACAAGTGGAGGGGAGGGCTGGAATAGTGAACAAGGACAAGAGGAGTGCTCAGAGCCTGTTGTCATTTTCTAATAATACACCTCCCATCACAACCGTTATTTCTGTCTGGAAGGGCCAGTTATAGAAGCATTCCAAATTGACTTGTTCTTACTCTCACATTTCACATCATCCCTTTCAAGTACTGCAGACACACATGAGGAGGTGAAAATTACTGAGGCCACCTTCACCTTACAAATGACCCTGATGCACAAAGGCCACCCGTCTCCTCCCCCATTGCCCCATGCCTCTCCCCCTTCTCAAAAGCTGAGACCTGGCTTGCAATGCCAGGGGAGCCCATACGAACTAAAGCAATGAGGAGATTTTTTAAACAGGGAAGAAATAAGAAACTGTCAATAGTGGAACGGGCTAGCCCCAGGAGCAGGCTCTCAGGGCTCTACTGCTACTGTCCCCACCCCCCAGGCCCAACAACCACAAAAAGGGAACATAGTCCCGACGGCTGGAAATGTTTTACTCTACTTGCTTATGCTGCCTACAATTCCTGCAGTAAGAGACTCTTTTGGGTTCAACTCTGGCTTTTAAAATAGGACATTCACTCAGTAATATTATTTGACATAATTATCACATGTCAGACTCTATTCTTGGCTCTGGGAATACGATGGTCACTAAATGAAGTCTGTGCCCTCATGGAACTCATATTTAGGGAATTAAGGGGCCATCAGGCGCTCACATTTTAGGATGTGTGGTCGAAGCCACTTACATTATATATTTCTTAACTTTATCTGGAGCTTAAGGCACAGGGAGCGCTCTGGAGAGAATTCAGATCCTTCCTAGACCAACACATTTAAGAAGAAGGTTAGAGTGGAACTCAGAGTGGCAGGAAGACAATGGGAAAAGGAGAGAGAGGGAACAAAACGTGAAAGAGGACTAAAGACAAACTTCTTCTATTTTTGCATTTTTAGCCTAAAGCCAGGCCTACTTTTCCCGCACCACATGGTCCTTGTACTGGTCTGCCATGGCTGCCATCACAGAGAGCACCAGAGACTGGCTGGCTTAAACAACACAAATTTAGTTTCTCGCTGTTCTGGAGGCTAGAAGTCCAAGATCAAGGTGTCGGCAGGGTTGGTTTCTTCCAAGGCCTCTCTCCTTAACTTGTAGACGGCTGTCTCCTTCCATATATGTTCACACGGTCTTCCCAATTGTGTGTCTGTGTCCTAATCTCTTCTTACAAAGACACCAGTCATTTGCATCAGGGCCCACCCTAATGACCTCCTTTTTCTTTAATCACTTCTTTAAAGGTCCTGTCTCCAAATACAGTTAAATTCTGAGAGACTGGGAGCCAGAATTTCAAGATATGAACATAGGGAGGACACAATTCAGCCCACACAGTCTTCTACTCTCGAGACCAAAACCAAGATAACACAATGGTGAGACTTCACCAAACATTAAATAGATCCAACTAGTCTTTATGAAGTATTTTGTGGGAAAACATACACTCCAAATTCCAAATAAACAAATTAAAAAAAAACTTTTAGAACTATCAATTGAAAAGACCATCTGGAAATAACCTTTTTTTCCCTTTATAATGAGGCTTTCACTGTTTGAATGAAACCTAATCTAGTAGGATCTAACTACTTGAGGATAGAATTTCTTCTTAGAAAAGTTTTGATATTTTTACATTCAAAATAAAGATCTTTCTGGTCAATTAGACATGTTTTAAGCATTTCCTTATTTATAGATATTACATTGCTTTTATGATAGTCATTTCAAAAAATGTTTCCTGGTGAAGGGGCCAGTCATGGGAGGAACGCAGGCTGAGCATTAACTTCCTTCTTTCCGGCTTCACAGGTTAAGTTGGTACATGTTTAACTAAAAACAAAACCAAGCAAAATTCCTAAATCTAGAGCATAACTTTAGTGAAAATTATTTTATACGACAACTGGAAAATTCTGGCAAGTCACCAGATGCTTTACCCCGCAAGTGACAAGGCCATCAATGGAACAGCAAGTATTACCCTCAATCAAACTGGGTAATTTTGAGTTTATTATCTAGAAATCTCTCTGTAGTTCCCTTACAATTCTGTTATATACATACAAAAAATAGAACCCTTGATTATAAGTAGTTGCTAAATCATGCTATGGCTTCTTTCAACTATAGACTATAAGCAATATATGGAAATTCACACATTCTTTTTATTACCTGCAGCAAATGCTTTAAATGCTGAATTGTAGCAACTAAACTTTCCCAGGCACTTGACGGTTCATAAAGGTTACAGAGGCAAAGCACACCGACCTCAGCGTCAGGCAGACCCAGGCTGAGTCTTGGCTCTTCTACTTTCAGAGAAGTCTTGAAAAAGTTCCTTGCCTTCCTCAAGGCTGTTCTTCCATAAAATGGAAATGGTAGCTGTGCCCACCTCACAGGGCTTTGGAGAAGATTAAACATGATGACGCATGTAAAGCACTCAACACAACACCTAGCATGTATGACATAGTAAATTCCAGTTACAATTACTATTAGCATTACATAGGCTCCATGGTACAACCATCATGTCCACTTTCAAAATGAGGAAACTGAGATTTAGAGAAGCTGTCACCTGCCTAAACTCAAACAACCAATAAAGAACATCCTCTAACTCCAGACCCTGGAATTTACATTGAACCCAGATGAATAGTAAGGGTTGATGAAATGTTTTTAGATAAATTGGCACTTACCATCTTTGACCCATCCCCCTCCCCCCTCATTTTTACTTGTTCACATCTCCGTTTCTTCCAACAGCTGGTATGGACAGGTAAGTAAATTATTCACGGCTTGCGTCAACTATAGATGATGAGAAATATATACTAATAATTAATACAGGGACCTCTCTGATACGTTTAGGCATTAGAGGAACTAGCAGCTGCGTTTTCACTGTGAGAATTAATTCAATTTCAGATGGAAAAAAAATTGCTCGAATAAAGGTAAATGTCACTTAAAGATGTTGTTCAATTCATTCTTCCAAAAATATTTCAGGAAAATTTGAAGAAACACTGTTTGTTCACAAGTAAAGTTTTTAATTTGAAAATATGAAGAAAATTAAGAATAGCAACTATCTTTTATTGCTTGATCTTAAGCCTGTCATTAACATTAATCGATGAGTAAGAAACATACATTAACATTTAAGTAATAAATGATATCTTCAAAAAGAATTAGTGAATATAACAGATTACAGAATATTTTCAGTTCAGTTTCGTTTCTTTTGAGTCAGATATTAACTCCAAGGAGGCTACAACATCATAACTTACTGAGTGCTTATTCTGTACCAAACACTATACTAAAGATATTAATTGATAAGATTCCCCACAGCTGCCCGTGTGTTAAGTACTGTTATTGCCCCATTTTACAAGTGAAGAAATCAAGGCAGAGGAATTTTTTTTTTTTTAAAGATTTTATTTTTTTTCCTTTTTCTCCCCGAAGCCCTCCAGTACATAGTTGTACATTCTTCGTTGTGGGTCGTTCTAGTTGTGCCATGTGGGACGCTGCCTCAGCGTGGTTTGATGAGCAGTGCCATGTCCGCGCCCAGGATTCGAACCAACGAAACACCGGGCCGCCTGCAGTGGAGCGCGCGGACTTAACCACTCGGCCACGGGGCCAGCCCCAAGGCAGAGGAATTCTGTAACTTGCCCAAGGTCCAAGAGCGATTAAATGGAAGAACCAGGATCTGAACTTAGATCACCTGGCTTCAGACTTTATACTCTCAATCGCTACTTTAAACTAAATAAAATAATCAAGTGACTATATAAATACGTTCTGTTAAAGTGCTTGAAAACGATCTGTTTTAGTAAGTTAAGCAATGACTATGCAATAATTAATTACACTTTTTTTCCTAATGCAAGGTCAAATCTCAACTCAGCAAAATTTCCACCAAAAACGAAGAGTTTCTATCACATAGTGCATATTAAAACATTCCACGTTATTAAGATCCTATTATAGATAAAAGTCAGAAAAATTCCAATTTTAGAACTTTTTAAGCTCAAGATTAAAAATATATTTAATACAACATAGAGGGAGAAAAGAATGTTGCATGTGGCTTTAACTCAGCTTGCCTTCAGGAAAAAGCTATGTTACCTCAAACAACCAATATATGTAAATTAGAGCACTTGCTGTGGTTTTCATTTTTAGAAAACTCTCCCAAATCCGCAGCCTCACTTTTCATCTCTTCTGTAATATGAGAGATGTTGTGTGACCCAAAGTGCTTTGGAAATATATAGGTAACATAAATGTGGAGCACAATATGCTTTCCTAATTCCATTTTTATAGTTGCAAAAACTACTTGGTTATCCATAAGTAATTTTACCTATTCCTTTCACACTGATGTTATGTTTCTAACTGCGCAGTTATTTCCAGGTGGCCTGTTGTGACGTCCCAGACCGGTCATCAAGACTTGAGGTGGGAGATAAGGACAAGCAAGTGAGCTCCAGAAACAGATGAGTTGTGATTCAGAACTCTTTCTCATTAAATGCAACATAATACAGTATCTATTAAAACATACTTCTGAAATTGCTGCTAGTAGTAACCTTAACAGAAATAACTGAAAATATATGCTTTGCAAACAGAATTTCTCTAAATAGAACACTATTAAATTGGTCCTTGGAGTGTCAGAGGATTTTTTAATTTTGTCTTCATAACTGTGTTCTTTCACAATTCACTGGCTTTGTGTCTTCAGATGCTAATTTCTTTTTCTACTGGAGAAGTTAATAGGCACCTCCACGTACAGCAGATGGCTCCTTATAAAAAAATAAATAAAACTAAAAAGTTGGAGAGCATCTGGCCAGATATATCAGATCTGGTAGTTCACATTTTAAATACCTGTTATTCTTGTTCAGATAAAAATAATTTTAATCCTGGTAACTTAATCTTCTGCTCTTCTGAAATCTTAATAAGGTTTTTATGGGAGCAGATATTAAATATAATCAGTTGTCATAGTGGTATGAATTCTGTTTTTCCTTTTCAATATAAGCAACATGCCTTAGTCCTAACAGCTGCACAAATAGAGATTCACTTTGATTTATACTTAGCACTTTCTATCTAAGCATCTAGAAACTCTGGTTAACTCCCTTCCATTACTGCAATGTTTATTTTTTCATGGCTTCTGCACAGGCATTTGAGTTTTAGGCTGGTACTTGTGGTATTTTTCCATTTTGGAATAACGTCATTATATCTTGAATGCTTCTCAATGCAGATAGAATATTTCTGGTTTGAGAGTGGCTCGCTCCTTTTGGCTGCTCCTGAACCAAGATGGGAATGTGACCATGGGGTTGGGTTCAGAATTTTCCTGGGGTGAAACAGTGTTTTTCAAACAAAAGGTGACTTCGAATGAAAATTACATGGATCTCATTGTGATCTTTTGTGGACATCCAGCTACACAAAAAGCAAAGGTTAAAGCCAGCTGGGTTTTTCTTTCTCAAACCACCACTCATAATAAACTACCCTTCTGTGATTTGCAGCTTCCACTCTGCAGGCAGACCACCTAGGCTGCGTATCAAAGAAAGAGCCTCTGCTAGCTTTGTGTGGATCTGCAGGAGTCACTCTGAAGGCTTCTGATACCTTTTAACCTGTGATCTATGCATGTACTTGAGGGTGACAGTACCAGACTTTACTTCAAGGAATAACACACTTCTTATGGACCATCTCTACTGTGAGGTCCTTGCAACCCACCTCCCGCTAGATCCACTGAAAATCTCAAAGACCAGCACCCTGTCAGTAATGAAGTGTCTACCACATGCCAGTCCTCACCATAATCCAGCCCACAGAACAGGGAGCTGAAGTGCGTCAGCTGGTTAAATAACATGCATCAAATTACTTCCTAAGAAAGAAGCTGAGTGGGATTTGAAGTCAGGTCTATCCCAAAGCCCCTTTTTTTCTACCACCAAAACTCTCATTGAGGGAATGAGAAGAAGCTAGAGCTCTAGAAGTACCAACCAGGGAAGCTCTTGCCTCTGAGCCAGCCAAGCCACAGGATCTCAAAATTCAAGCATTTATAATTTTTAAACATATACCTGTTTGAAAAAGCAACGCCCTTTAGAAAATCAGCAACAAAGCTCACTGAAAAAGTTCACCGTTAGTCAAGAGTAAAAGGTATTTGGACCCATTCACTCCACCCAGAGCAAGCGGGGCCCTTCAGAGCCCAGTAAATTCCATCTCTGTAGATACTGAGGAGGCACCAAGAGGAGTAACGTGAGTTCACCTATGAACTAGATTTCTCTCGATGCTGCATAATATGGATTTGCAGAGCACAAGACTCGGGTAGGGGGTGGGACATGTAGAGGCCACTGCAGGAATCAGGCTAAAAGTTAATGGTGGCATAAACCAAGACAGTGGCAGTAGAAACAGCAAGAAAGAGAGATTAAGAAATACATGAAAAGTTAAATAACCAGGCATTTGTGACAGATTAGAGGCGCGAGGGACGGATAGTAGAATTGAGAAAAATGAGTCTAAACTAATGTACGCAAGTGTTTCGAAAAACAATGAAAATAGCCCTACCTAAATGCAAATTTAAGCCCCAGATAGCCAAAAGCCCTCCCCACAAAAATAATCTTTAACTGTTAAAATTTCTTCTAAAGTCCAAATTCAATTACTTTTAACAATGCAGTTATTTCAAGTTTGACTGTGAATTAGGCTCCTGCTGAATATTAATATCCATGATTTATAAAGTACAAATTTATCCTTTATGCTGCACATAATTATAATCTTGCCATTTCCAGAATTATGCTCCTCTTGGAAGTTTTATATTTGAAAATTATGTTTAGTTAATGTACAAAAGGATAAGAGAGGCCATTCTATGCAGTGACAGCCTTTGTATCAACTAGAGGAAAAATGCCTTTCTTCCACTGTCGACTTCTAGAAAAAATTTCCCATGGTATTTGTTCTCTTAATGACAATGGGAAAATTATTTTTTGCAACACACAGCTACACTTTAGGAATAGCGTGGATTTATAGCTTCAATGATCCTGAGCATAGATGAGTTAATGGTTAGAGGGCCACGGAAACAGCATTAGCTGAACTCAAAAATGAACTAAGAACCTGACAGAGCTTAGAAAGGCCTCTTTGGCCCTCAAACCTAATTTTGCACTTAACCAGATCCGACTACCTACCAAGGTAGTTTGTAAGGCAAGTTCTGAAAATATGGGGGAAATTTTTTTAATAGAAAAAATAGCTTCAAACTTGGTATAATTTTGAGACCATGCTTTTTATCTTCCTTGCTGTCCTAAACAATCAATTGGCTCTCAAATTCCAGAGGTGTTCAGAACTTCTACATTAGCACATAGTTCAGAATTGGAAACTGGTCAGTACATTTAAAATTTTCTCTACATCAAGTGAATTAGCTCCTTCCAAGTTGCAACTTAGGGCTCATGCCTTTCATGGGGTCACAAATGCACTAGGTTTGTGTTTTGCTAGTAGTTACAACACAACTCTGTCCAGTCTATGCACACTCACAATCACTCCAACAGGGAGGAAGCACGGCTTTCGCGTCAGTTGGTTCTGAGTTACAGGTTTGCAACGTCATGGTCTTCAGTGACATTTGTTATGCATTGTCAACATGGCAGACCTCAAATAAGTTTTTAAAAAGTGCAGTATAAAGAGCTATATCCAATTTATATTTCCTCCTATTTATTTCTGTTCTTTCATAAGGAGCCAATTTCATATTATGTGTTCTCCAGGCAGGCAAAATGAGAACTCAAATGACCTGCAGTTTGCATCCCAGAGTCTGAGAAATATTAAAACCTTGGAATTTGCCAAAAAGAAAGCAATTAAAAGTCAAAATAAAGAATCCCCATATAAGCCAAGTGTAATGCAAAGGTAAGGCTCCTTGGGCTCCACCAATTTGTGAGTTTTGTTAACATACTGCCACTGAGCCCACTGGATCAACAATTCTCACCTGCCTGACTTCAGGTGCGTCTCCTTCCCCCTTCTCATGTCTAAGAGTCCCCAGAAGGCAGGGGTGGGGGAGGGGGGGACACCAGAAAAGGTCTTCCAAATATTCAAAACCGCTGCCTGCAGCCCTGTCACCACTGTCTGTTGCTATCTGACTTTTAATGCTCCTGTCGATTCCTTAGGCCTGCAAGTTGGTGGTTTTGACTTATTTATCAGGATGTCGCCGTAAGCACAAAAAGACCAAGTAAAAGTGGGTGAAACTTTCCTAAAAATACGGAATTAAAAGACCAACAGTGATGGGCAGGAGATGCAAACAGACAGTGCATAAAAGAAATGTAAATGGCCCTTAAACACATGAACACAGAAATGCAATTAAAACCATGCTGAGAAACCACTTCTTACCTAGCAAAAGTTTGACAATATATTTAATTATGCAGAGAAGAATCATTTCAAGTGAACTTAAACACAGAAACTTGACTATCTATGCTTAATGGAATCCACTCTAAAGACAAAAAAACATTGCCAGGGGGCTGGCCCTGTGGCCAAGCGGTAAGTTCGTGGGCTCTGCTTCAGCAGCCCAAGGTTTCACTGGTTTGGATCCTGGGCATGGATGTGACACCACTCGTCAGGCCATGCTGAGGCAGCATCCCACATAGTACAACAGAGGCACTCACAACTAGAATATACAACTATGTACTGGGGGGCTTGGGGAGAAGAAGGAGAAGAAAAAAAGAAGACTGACAACAGATGTTAGCTCAGGTGCCCATCTTTAAAAAAAAAAAAAGAAAAAATCTTACACTATTTTCAGTACCCATATTGATAAATTCAATATCGGTTTTCTTTATCTGATATTATCAAAGACATGTAGTAGCAAAGTATGTATTTATAATTATATTAGTGTCATTGGGAAATAAGCTTTTCAGAATAAGAGGAAAGACAGTAAAAATGAAAATATTCCTAAATTTGAAATGGAAATAAGTATAAACTCATGATTCATTTTCTCTTTAAAAGGAAATATGTATTTCCTAGCTCTGTCCACTGAAAGGGCCAGGAAACAATGATCAATCTAGTAACAATAAGCAGCTTTAAGCACCTAGACTTTGGTCCCTAAACACCATTTCCCATTTAAAGGAGCCAGAGCTCACTGAAAAACTGACTGACTCTAGGACTGGGGAGGAAATGTATGAGATAAGGACAGAACTTTTTTTTTTTTTTGAGGAAGATTAGCCCTGAGCTAACATCTGCTGGCAATTCTTCTCTTTTTGCTGAGGAAGACTGGCCCTGAGCTAACATCTGTGCTCATCTTCCTCTGCTTTATATGTGGGACCCCTACCACAGCATGGCTTGCCAGGCGGTGCCATGTCTGCACCCAGGATCCGAACCAGCGAACCCTGGGCCGCCGAAGTGGAATGTGCAAACTTAACTGCTGTGCCACTGGGCCAGCCCCTGGACAGAACATCTTTTATCCTAGAAATCAAGGAATTTGTCACAGTCTACTGGGGTCATGTCTAAAGGACTCCGTAGCAAACAAAGAAGTTCTAACTATCAAAAGATGGAACAAACTGAGCAGCAAGAACAATATTAACAGCAATGAATTGATGCCCCTCAAATATATTAAAATCTATGAATCCATAATAATACTGTTTTAAAAAGTAAAAAAGAGAGAACCTCAATGATCCCCCTTGGTGGATGCCAGAGAACCAAATCATTACTCTGAACACCGGTAAACAAAAGCGGGGGGGAAAAAAAAACCCACAAGAATTTACCCTGTCTTTCCTGTCTGAATTGTGCCTTAGGCTAACCAGAGAGATGATAAGAGACGGTTTTATCTTTTAGATAGATTTTAGCTCCTAAGTGAAGAAGGAATGACAGAATTGGAATATAAGCATTTCACTAACGTCTAATGAAATTAGGGATCCAGGTTATGCTCACTGATGGCTGCTGACATTATTAGATGAAAAGCTGATGGGTAACTTTATAATGTAGATTGATAACACCTGAACGTACTTATCACTCTCATCACAAAAAAGAGAGCTAACCATGTACCTTTTGATTGAAGTAATTTTGCCATCTACGTTGAATACTTGCCAAAAAAATTGAATGAGTCAAAGGTCTACCTACCAATTTATAGAAAATACTGAGGACAGAAAAACATGCTAATGGACCCCACAGGAATGCCTTCAGAAAAGTCTGTACTGTGGGAAACCCTATAGGACAAATGAACAAGGATCTTCAACAAATAAATTAGAAGGAAAAAAAGGTGGAGAAAGTTAAAGATTAAAAGAGATGTGTAGGCTGTATTTGTATCATGATTTAAACAATCCACATGTAAACACAATCCATGAGAAAATCAGGAAAATTTGAACACCAACAGGATAGTTGATGGCATTAAGAAATATGATCAAATTTTAAAACATGATAATAGTATATAGTTATGGTTTTCTTTTTAAGCCATTGTCATTTAGTGATATATACTAACACATTTATGAACGAAATGATCTACTGGTTTAGTGAACAGAAGACAGGAAAGTAAATAAGGCAAGTTTGGTCATGAATTGATAATTATTAATGATGGATAATGGGTACATGGGCATTTATTACACTAGTCTTTCTTCTTTTGCTTATGTTTGAAATTTCCTAAATTAAAAAAAAATTTTAATAATGCAATGTCCAAAGAAGATATACAAATGGCCAGTTAAGCACATGAAACAATGCTCAATATCATTAGCCATCAGGCAAATGCAAATCAAAACCACAATGAGATTCCAATTTACCCCATTAGGATGGCTACAATCAAAAACGCAGAAAACAACAAGTATTGTCGAGAATGTGAAGAAACTGGAACTCTCATACATTGCAGGTCGGACTGTAAAATGGTGTGGTCACTTTGGTAAACAGTCTGGCAGTTCCTCAAATGACTAAACATAGAATTACCACATGACCGGCAATTCCACTCCTAGGTATATACCCAAGAGAATTGAAAACATATGTTCACATACAAATTTGTACACAAATGTTTATGGCTATTATTCATAATAGCCAAAAAAGTGGTAACAGCCCTAATTTCATCAACTGATGAACGGACAAATAAAATGTGGTATATCCGTACAATGCAATATGATTCAACAATAAAAAGGAATAAAGTACTGATACATGCTATGACACGGATGAACTTTGAAAAGATTATGCTAAGTGAAAGAAGTCAGTTATAGAAGACCACAGAGTAATTATTTTATTTATATGAAATGTCCAGAATAGGCAACTCTATACTGACAGAAAGCAGAGAAAGTTCACCAGGGCTGAGGGGGGATGGGAAGTGCAGAAAAACACACGGGGTTAGGAGGTGACTGCAAAAGGATATTGGCTTTCTTTTTTGTAGTGATGACGACGTTCTAAAATTGACTGTGGTGATAGTTGCACAACTCTGTAAGAATACTAAAAACCACTGCATTGCATATTTCAAATGAGTTAATTGTATGTTACACAAATTCTATCATAAGAAAGCTGTCACTAATCATCATCATCATCATCATGATAATGCAGTGGTAGCCAAAAGCAAGTGGCTTAAACAATAAGGAAATATTTTTTTTCTTAACTAAGAAGAAGCTCAAAGGGTGTTTCTAGACTTGGTTAATTCAGTGAGTCAACAGCAACATTAAGGACCCTAATCCTGGTCTGTCTTTCTGCTCTGACAAGCTGCGGGTGACACTCTGTCCTTAAGCTAGGTCCCCTGATGATCAAAGTACTTCTGCAGCTGTTCCACAGCACAGATACAGTCACATCAGAGGAACAAGAGACTGACTCTTTCCTGGATGTCTTTTTGAGAACAAGGAAACATTTCCCAAAATCGTGAAACAGACTTCCAGTCGCCTGTCACTGTCCAGAATTATATCCTATGTCATGCCTCAACCAATCACAGGCCAGGCCAAGGGAACCATGGAAAGACCCAGATCATGGGCCTTCATACTGAGGGTACTAGTGTACTGCACCCTTGGGCTACATGAGGTTTCCTCAAGGGTGTAGTGAGAACAGATCATTTAAAGTAATGTCCAGATCCCCATATCCATGTTTTCTACCCTAAGAATAGGCTAAGCCTTTCACTGTTTTCCCTCTCATGTTATAAAGAAAGGCATACCTCTCACCCATCCTGAATTCTTATACAGCGTAATGCTCTGGTATGTTAAAATTTCAGTCACCATACTCAAAGGCATTTTGAAATATCACAGTAGGTGTTGAGAAAGCATATTACTCTAATAACTCACACCTAATCCTTCTGCAGATCCAGCGATTACC
Source organism: Equus przewalskii (assembly GCF_037783145.1). Taxonomy (NCBI): domain Eukaryota; kingdom Metazoa; phylum Chordata; class Mammalia; order Perissodactyla; family Equidae; genus Equus; species Equus przewalskii. Next base: position 58,188,807 of record NC_091833.1, read on the forward strand.
AATCCTTTGCTTTTACCAAAATTGAAGAGGGACCTAATCGAGCTGTCAGCTGATCATTAAAAAAAATTTAGGGGCCAGCCTGGTGGTATAGTGGTTAGGTTCACACTCTGCTTCAGCGGCCCAGGGTTCACAGGTTCAGATCCCGGGCGTGGATCTAGTACTGCCCATCAAGCCATGCCGTGGTGGCGTCCCACATAAAATAGAGGAAGACTGGCACAGCTCTTAGCTCAGCGACAATCTTCATCAAGAAAAAGAGGAAGATTGGCAATGGATGTTAGCTCAGGGCCAATCTTCCTCAGACACACACAAAAAATTTAATGACAGACCACAGTTGATCTTTGGCCTATAACTCAGAAGGAGTTCAAAGAGACTAGAACAAAATCCTTTTTCCCCCACCTACTTATTATATGCACAAGATTTCAGAGTTTACATCCAGACAAGCGAAAAATAGGAACAGAATTGATGCTGAACCCGGTCTCATATAACAATAAATAATATGCATCCTGCACGAACTAATTGAAGGAAAAAAAGCCCCATCCATCTCACTAAGGGAGCATTTCCAATGAAACTGTACTTTCTAATGTTTAACAAGTATTTATCAAAATTTGAAATGCGTTTATGTTGTTTTGCTCAACTGTGATAACTCAATCCAAAAGAAATTACTTATCACTTAAGAGCCTTATGTTTACAGGAAACATTACAAATGTTTTAAACTTAAATTTATATACATATTTTGTTGCAGAGAAGTATAACAGGGCAATTAATAAAAGACTTTCAAGCATAAAAATACATTACATGGGGATAAATTCTATGGGAAAATTAGAGCAGAAATGAAAGTCTAAGGAGAAAAGGAAACAACGTACTTTTCCTATAAAGATGAATTTTTGTGTATTTGTTATGGATGACAGCGGGAATCAAACTGCTACAGTATTCAGATTCTGTTGGAAACAATGACATTTTAGGATGAAACTGTTACAGTCATGTGCAAAAAATCTTGTCACAGGCAAAAAATTACATATATTGCAACTCACGTATGCTATGATAAAAAATTTTAGACACAAAATTGTAAATGTTGGGGCCAGCCCGGTGGTGCAGCAGTTAAGGGAGCACAGTCCACTTCAGTGGCCCGGGGTTAGGCAGTTCAGATCCCCGTTGTGGACACGGCACCACTTGGCAAGCTATGCTGTGGTAGGCGTCCCACATATAAAGTAGAGGAAGATGGGCACGGATGTTAGCTCAGGGCCAGTCTTCCTCAGCAAAAAGAGGAAGATAGGCAGCAGATGTTAGCTCAGGGCTAATCTTCCTCAAAAAAAAAAATTGTAAATGTGTAGGAAGGTATGTGGTTTTCAAAACTATTTTGAGGGGATATGAGGAAAAAAACAGAATAAGAAGGGCACTGACTTAGGCCAAAGAAAATTGACCACCAAACTTGGGTAGGGGTGGGGCTCTTCTAAAAGATATGGCTACAAGAAAGAAAAATGTCTGAAAATAGAGTTCTTTGAGGAAGGAGTAAGGGGGAAAAGGGAATGAAGCCTCCTTAGGTAACTAGAGTTTCTGACCACCCATTCTTGACCTACAATGCCCTGAGGCACCTGCCAGAGCTCAGAGTTCCCTGCCATCTACCTCCTGACTCTGGTGCCCATCTACCTTTAGCTGACATGAGCAGGTGGGTGGGAAAGCTACTGATAACATAAGGTTCTTGCCAATTTATCCCCCAGGTTTATAAGAGGCTCTGACTCCCAAGTAACGTGATTTTTTCAGTCCCCCCTAGCCATCACCTTTCGAGGTACCAAATTGCTCTGAAAGGCTAGGTGGGTGAGTTTATGTGTTGTCCAAACCTATATCTAGAATCATTGCTTTCTTTGGTGATCAGTTTTGCTACAAAGTCTATACCAGTGCTGTCCAATATGGTAGCTACTAGTCACATTTAATTAAAAAGAAATAAGATTTATAATCCACTTCCTTCCCTTTCACACTAGCCACATTTCAAATGCTCAATAGCCACATGTGGTGACTGGCCACCAGCACAGTTATTGAGTATTTTCATTGTTGCAGAAAGTTCTATCGGAAGGCTCTACCATGTTAAAAATATCTTCATTTATGGGAATTCTCTCCTCCCCAAGCCTGTCGTCCCTCGTTACAGCCTAGCTTTTTTATTATCCTTGGCCTCACACTACCCCATCCTCATAGTCTTTAAGACATGACATCAAATGTCTGAATTCTACTTGTTTTCAGGGTTGAAGCTCTTTCCCATGGGGCTCCCAAGCCCCAAAGAAATCAGGGAATGTAGCTAAACACCAGTTTAACAGATCCAAGCTCTCAGTGTCAGTGAGGGAGGTTTTGCTTTTCCAGCACAGGAAAGGAGAACAGATTGTAAGAAGGCACATTCCAGCTCCACCTGCCTGCACATCCCAGTTTCAGATCCGATCCAGCAAGACACCCTGGGACAGCTTTAAGAGGTAATGGAACTATGAAGAATTTAAAAGGGAAAAAAAAGCATAGTCTCGCCACACAAATGGAAGATTAGGCGTGAACTGAAAATAAATATTCCATAACTATAAAAGAATTTCAGGCAGTAAAGTGTTTGTGAGCCCAAAATGAATGCATCCCAAGATGCATCTCAAGGAACGCTTACATGTATGTGCTCGTACAACAGACTGTGCAGTTTAAACGATGTATTCATGGCAAAAGCAGATATGAGCACAGGAAATACTACTTCACACAGCATTTCCCAAAGCAGATACATCACCAGCTGTTCACATGTACAAACTCTGGACGTTAGAATCTATCTTATTAAGAGAAAACCTATTCCACTTACAAAAGGTTTGATTTTTTTATTGACACCCTGCCTATGACAGAAAAATTGATTTTAAATATATATGACAAGGAAACAAGACTGAAAAGCTTTGCCCAGAGCACTTACCTCTGCATTCTACTCTTTCTCTTACACGCCTGAGCGCACCAGCCTCTTCTGTAAGCAACAGTGCTGCACACGGCATTATGCCTCGTCCTCTAACCTGCAGCGGTAGTACCGACAGGAATGCTCTCTGCAGCCCCAGGGGAATACATCAACCAGGCCTCTCCAGGCATATACATTGCAGTATCTATTTTGGCTCTTCACAGACCTTTGTTACAAGTTCCTGTTTCTTAACTGTGTTCCAAACAGGTGAGTTTGCCAAAGAACTGAGTTACCAACTGAGATGTCGTTCCATTTGTGTGGCATAAGTTGTGCATCATAGCACACCTCTTAATGCTTGGGCCCACTCAGGGATTGAGAAAATGGCAGTTTTCAAGACAAAACTAATGGCAGAATAGCTTTTATGGTTCCAAAAAAAAAAAAAAATTCATCAAATACAATAAGGAGATGATTGTAAATATTGAAGATGGAAGCTCTTAGTTCTGGCTCCTAATTTGCTTCCACGTTTTATTTCATCATCATTTTGGGGTAAAAACTGAAATGTTAGTACAGAGGCATGTAGAGGAGAAAGCTGGGGCATATACAGTCATGTATCGCTTGACGACAGGAATAGGTTCCGACAAATGTGTCATTAGGTGATTTTGTCATTGTGCAAACATCATAGAGTGCACTTAGACAAACCTAAATGGTGTAGCCTACTACAGATCTAGGCTACAGGTCTAGACCAAGGCTATATGGTACCAATCTTACGGGACCACATCATATATATGGTCTATCCTAGACTGAAATGCCATTATGTGGCACATGCCTGTACAAAAAAGAAGAAATACAGAATTTAAAGAACATAGGAAAAAGCAGAGACATAGAATAACCTCTATACTAACACTCAAGCTACTTCAGACATCTATGCACAAAATTCTTACAACATGATACAACAAGAACAAGAAACAAAACAAACCATGAAGCTGCATTTTGTAAGAACTGTTCTAGCTATTAAAAGCCATGCTACAGCAGTGGCCCCAAAATTCTTTTCCAAAATATCCTCTTAATTCACATTTCTGTTTCTTTGTTCTTTCTCCCCAGCAGAGCCCCAAGTTTCCATACAATTCTCTTACATAAATGCTCATATTCTGAACTCACACTGACAGAGAGTGACATGGGTCTTTCCACCCAGGACATCCTCAAGACCCTAGCCTTTCCTGCCCGATCCCCATCTACACTCCTTTGTCTGAAATACCAAAACCCATCCAATATCTCTCTGCTTTGAAAGAGCGGCATCTATAATCCTTCAGCCATAAGGACACTCTCAACTATACAAAACCCATGCTGAGAAATATCAGCACCAGCACGAAATGCAACTTACCTTACACCCAAACACTGAGCTGCTAACCTTCTACCTTCTAAAGACAAATAGGCTGAGTCGTGATTTCCTTTCCCTAAAGGCAGTCTTTCATTGAAACAGACATTTTTCTAAAATATACAGATGGCCAACAGGCACATGAAAAGACGTTCAACATCACTAATTATTAGGGAAATGCAAATCAAAACCACAATGAAATGTCACCTGAAGCCTGTCAGAATGACTATTAATAAAAAGACAAGAAATAACAACTGTTGGAGAGGATGTTGAGAAAAGGGAACCCTCATACACTGCTGGTGGGAATGTAAATTGGTGCAGTCACTATGGAAAACAGTATGGAGATTCCCCAAAAACTTAAGAACAGAACTACCATATAATCCAGCTATTCCACTGCTGGGTATTTATCCAAAGAACTCAAAAACACTAATTCAAAAAGATATACACACCCCTATGCTCATTACAACATTATATAGCCAAAACTTGGAAACAACCTAAGTGCCCATCAACAGATGAATGGATAAAGAAGATGTGGTATATATATACACAATGGAATACTACTCAGCCATAAAAAAAGATGAAATCTTGTCATTTGCGACAACATGGATGGACCTTAAGAGTATTATGCTAAGTGAAATAAGTCAGACAAAGACACATACTGTATGACTTCACTCATATGTGGAAGCTAAAGAAACACACACACAAATACAGAGAACAAATTGGTGGTTACCAGAGGGGAAGTGGGGGGTGGGAGGAGGGCAAAAGGGGTAAAAGGGCATATTTGTATGGTGACAGATGGTAAACTAGACTTTTGGTGGTGAACACGATGTAGCCTATAGAGAAGTCAAAATATAATCATGTATACCTGAAATGTACATAATGTTATAAACAAATGTGAGGGAGGGAGAAAGGAAGGAAGGGAGGAAGGAAGGGAGAAAAGTTTAATCTACAGCCACTACAGGGCATTACATTAAGGATAGAGAAATGATCAAACTCATTAACTTACTTCCAATATCACAAAACTCCTATCTTTCTTCCACACCTCCAGGAGTCAAAGGTGGGAAAAAGGACACTGTAACTCCAAAATGGCTAGCAATGATAGCTCTTTCAGATAATAGTCTAAAGCTCCTAAACACTTGAATTGCCCTGGCTTACCGTAGTCTGTTCTCACCCCTCTTGGTAAACAATGATTTTGCCACGGAAGTCATACATCAAATCACCGATTCATTTCAGAGGACTGGAGAAATGTTTTGCCCTGTACACTTTGAGCTCCATCTTTCTAGTCAATACATTTTCAGTCTCCATTACAAACTGTTTTCCCTTTCTACTAGTCATTTATCAAAGTAAAATAAATGGAACAAAGAACTAAGCACCCAAGAAATGTTCCAAACAGGCACTTCAAGAAAACAATAAAACATTCCATTTCAAAATGCGTTAACATCTAACCTATCACCCATTTACTTCACCATCCCCCCACAAATTACCAAAAAGGACATCAACACGACCCTAATTCATCAAACATGTCCATACTTTTGCTGAGTATCATTTTCAAACAAGTAAAGGTTTATTGTAGAGTGAAATGGGCCCAACTACCTTTCTTTCTCAACATCAGAAAAAAGCAAGTAACATGGATGTTAGTCTCAGGCTGAGCACAATGGGGATAGTCAAGAGACAGGAGACCTGGTTCCGATGATGCTTTCTCCAGCCTTGTTGATTAGGCCAATCAAGCAGATGGTAGCTCTCATTTAAGACTTAGTAAACAAGCCACACTGCCTCCAAATGTCTTTATCCTTGTGGAGAACATGTGCTCCTCTCTCTGGCCAGCATGCTCTCATTGTTGGAACTGCCCTCTTGGTAGTGTGGTAAATCATAAGGCTGCTTCTTCCTCCATGAAGATATGATTATACCTAGGCGTATGATCCTTGACTCAAGTTAGACCAATCAGAATTTTCCCTAGAACTTTGACTGGAGCCCCAAAAACAGGCTCTCTGCGAACATGAATTATTTGAACTATGTAAACCAATGGTGCCACCACAAAGAGGCTGCTTGAGAATATGCCAAGCCAGAGTAAAGCAAAGCCAAGAAAGGTGTCATATGAACACACAAATGTAGCTGCATCTGGAGCTAAACCCTTGGACTTCCAGGTTAAGAGATCAATAAATTACGGGCTCTCTTTATGCCAGGTGAGTTGAGTTTCCATCACTTACACTAAGAGTCCTAATAATGTAATTTCCACATACCTTCTCCTGCTTTGCTTCTATCTTTGAAAAACAACCTTGTCTAGGTTGTCCCTGCTATTTATGGTCTGATCCTGCTCCATCCATCTTGTCCCTACTTGATTTTCTCCATCCCTCATCTTTCATTCTCTTAATTTCTATCTTCTCTCTTTCTGGTTCCATAACCTCTACTTACAAGCTTTCTCCCTCCTTTTGACATAAAATGGGTTTCTCCCTTTTATCAGACTCAAATCACAAAAAGGCACATTTGTAAAAATAGTTTAATCACAGGGTTTGAATTGAGTACTCTGCCTTTCACTTAACATTCCCTCATAAATGTATCTACACGGCTAAGTGCTCTTCACATCTATTATTTTAATGGCTATATAATGTCCCATGTCAACTTTATGATGATTTACTTAACCAGTCCTCTAATATGGACACTTAGATAACTTCTTAGTTTGTAACATAAATAATGCTGGAAAGCATACTTCTTCATGTATAATTTTTCTTTCTTCTAACTTAATTTCTTAGGGCAAATTCTCAGAAGTCTCATCAAAACTGATTTGATGATTTAAATTCTTTTCTAATAGGCATAAGGTGATATTCCATTATGGATTTAGATTTTACCTGGTTATTAACAATGATTCTTAATATATTTGCCTCTTGTATTTTCTCTTATGTGAACTCTTTCTTCTTATTTTTAGCCAGTTTAATTCCTAAAGTTTGGTGATATTCTTAAATATTTGCATGAATTCTTTATAAACACTAAATAGTTCTTTAAAAACACTAATTCTTTGAAAATCTATATTCTATTGGGTTTTTTTAGTTTTACCTTGTTAGATAGTTATAAATTTTTATCAAATTTGTCAATACTGTCTTCTATTCCAACAACTTTTAAAAATCATTCAAAAATCAAGTGTTGGTTTTATCCTTACATTAGAATTCTTTACTAATACTAGCTAATAGGAGTGAAAATTGGTACAACTTCCCTGAAGGGCAATTTGGTAATATGCGTTAAATGTGTACACAAATATGCTTTAAAAAAATATGACTCAAAAGTTGTATTTCTAAGGAATTTACCCTCAGGAAATAATTGAAATTTACCCCCAGGAAGTAATTTACCCTCAAAAAATAACTGAAAAGTGTGCAAGGATGTTCACCACAGTGTTGCTTACAATACCAAAATATTAGAATTAATATGAATACCAATCAATAGGGCTGGCTAAAATAACTTAGTCTATCCATGATGGATTCACGACGTAGATCTAGATGAACTGACAGAAAAGTATTCATTACACAGTATTAAATAAAAAACAAGCGACCAAACAATACGCATATTGTGATGCCTATTTCTATTTCACTCACACACACACACACACAGAAAAAGTTCTGCTATAAATTCATCTAACATTTAGGAGTAATTATTTTTGTTTGTGGAATTATAGGGATCAATGGAGACCTTTCCCTTCTTTTTATCTTTTTGCGGTTTGGTTTTTTAAAAAACACTATTGTTTACCCTGTTGACATTTTCTTAACTTAATAATTTACTTATCGTACAAAAAAAATGGAACTCTTAGTTTTAAAGATACACTCTCCTTACTAAGGTATCCTTGACCTTAATAAGTTTGCATAAATACACCCCACAGGAATACACACGCCTTGATGCTCACAGTATTTCTGTTATTATGCTTTATATTTATCGTCTGATTATTATTATTAAGGTTTTTCCTCCAAGTCATCAGTGAAACAGTAAGAAATATAAAGACTTTTTTTCTTCAACAGCTTAATTCATTCTACCAAAGTGATAACCGAAGCAGCCATTTAACACGAGTCTCTCTCATATGCACTTGAGTTATCTTATTCCCATAAAAGATTCCTCTCTCTTCTCCTCCTAAATCCTCAAGCTATTAAGAATCTTTTCTAGCAGTTCATGTTTTTCAAAAGGTTCTACTATTCATTAAAATATCCTACCACACTTGACCTTTCTCTTAAAAAACACATTTTAAATGTAGAAATTGATAAATCTGATAAAACTCTAGAAAAAAACAAAAAGATAGTAAATTCTGTTGTCCAGCAGGGAGAAAAATTATACTCTTCAAAATCTGGGGTAGTATATATAAAATAACCAGGTTTCCATTAAAAAATTACTTTTAATACAGTACAATGTACTATATCCTAAAACTATCCAGAACATAATTTAATCTTTGCAAATTGTGAAGGAGAAATGAGAAATGCCAACTAGATTAAAGAGGAGGGAAAAAGTTTATTACCACCACCTCAGGGGGCATCATTATGAACATCAGTGTTAAAGGAGTGGATTAATGTCTATTAATATGAAGTTTTACTTGACATAATGCCAGATGAACCCATTTTTGCTGAACTCATTAATAATGAACATAACAGTACTGACTCACTGTAGGAATATGTCTGCTAACTGATCTTTTTTTTTTTTTAGCAATGATGATCAGTCACATGGAGCCACCCACACCCTCTCCTAAGATTAAGAGAGCAACTACATCTGGACCTGGTGAGAATGAGGAGAGAGAGGAACCTGGCAGAGGAGGGTGCCATGATATCTCACTTCCGACAACACACTCATCAGTTTCTAGTGACAGAGTTAGAATTCAAGAGCAAATGATTTCCATTTCAAAGGTTCCCCATTGCCTACAGAAGGTAAAACAAATGCCTTATTCCAGGCCCTATGTGATCTGGAGTTTAAAAGTCCCTTCTCAGTGTTTCACCCATCCCTTCTCACACTTCAATCAAACTGGACTACCTTTGCCATTTATGCTTTCACTCATACTGATCCTCTATCTTAAGAGCCTTTCCCACATCTCTCCCAGTTCTAAACTGACCCATATTTCAAGGCCAAGATCAAAAGTGGATTCCTCCAGGAATAATAGTATTCTCAAAGCTAGCATGTACTTACTACTTACTATATTCCAGGTACTTTCATGTATTATCTCATTTATCTTTGCAACAGCTCTGTAACATAGGCACAACTATTATCTCCATTTTGAAGGTAAAGTAAGTAACTTGCCCAAAGTCAAACAGTAGTGAAGAGCTCACACTCAAACTCAGGAGTCTGAATCCAGAGCTCAGGTCCTTACCCATGCTGCCATACTCCTATAGTGACACTCATCCCAAAGATCTTTGAATTAAGCTCATTATCTGACTGTATAGTATATATTGGTTATAAAATCCTATTTATATTGGCTTAAACAATGAGGGAATTTCTTAGCTCTTATAACAATTTCCCAGGAAGGTTAGTTCCTGGGCTGGTTAAGTCAGCAGATCAACAAGCAAAATCCTTTAGGAACCAAACTGTTTCCATCTTTCTCCTCCATCAACCTCTGTGTGTTAGAGCAAGGTATTCTAGTGGTTGCAAAATGGTTGCAATAGCACCTGGGATTGCATCTTCAGGTGCCAATGTTCAAAGAATAAGTTTAAAAATCTCCCATTAGTGAAATTCATCATAATACAGGCACACCTTAACAAACATGGAAAATCCCAAATAAGCAATCTCAAATTACACCTGAGTTAGAAAAAGAACACACAAAGCCCAAAGTCAGCAGAAGGAGAGAAATAATAAAAATCAGAGCAGAAATAAATGCTATCGAAACAAAAAAGGCAGTAGAAAGGATCAATGAAACAAAGAGCTGATTCTTTGAGAAGATAAATAAAATTGACAAATCCCTAGCCAGACTTACAAGGAAAAAAAGAGAGAAAGCTCAGATAAACAAAATTAGAAATGAAAGAGAAGAAATAACAGACACCACAGAAATGCAATGGATTATAAGAGAATACTACGAAAAACTATATGCCAACAAAATGGATAATCTAGAAGAAATGGATAAATTCTTAGACTCTTACAACCTCCCAAAGGTGAACCAAGAAGAAACAGATAATCTGAATAGACCAATCACAAGGAAAGAGATTGAAACAGCAATCCCAAAGAATCCAAAGAACAAAAGAATAAAAATCCCATCCCAAAGGATAAAACCCCAGGACCAGATGGCTTTCCTGAGGAGTTCTACCAAACTTTCAGAGAGGATTTAACACCTATCCTTCTCAAGCTATTCCAAAAACTGAGGGAAGATGGAACAATTCCCAACACATTCTATGAGGCCAACATCAGTCTGATACCAAAGCCTGACAAGGACAACACAAAAAAGGAAAACTACAGGCCAATATCACTGATGAACATAGACGCAAAAATCCTCAACAAAATTTTGGCAACCAAAATTCAGCAATACATCAAAAGGATCATACATCATGATCAAGTGGAATTTATACCAGGGACACAGGGATGGTTCAACATCCGCAAATCAGTCAATGTGATACACCACATCAACAAATTGAGGGATAAAAACCACATGATCATCTTAATAGATGCAGAGAAGGCATTTGACAAGATCCAACAGCCATTTATTACAAAAACTCTTCACACATGGGGATAGAAGAAAATTACCTCAACATAATAAAGGCCATATATAACAAACCCACAGCAACATCATACTCAATGGGCAAAAACTGAACGCCATCCCCCTGAGAATAAGAACAAGACAAGGATGCCCACTATCACCACTCTTATTCAACATAGTACTGGAGGTTTTGGCCAGAGCAACTAGGCAAGAGAAAGGAATAAAAGGAATCCAAATAGGGAGGGAAGAAGTGAAACTCTTGCTGTTTGCAGATGACATGATCTTATATATAGAGAACCCCAAAGAATCCATCAGAAAACTAATATAAATAATTAACAACTACAGTAAATTTGCAGGGTACAAAATCAACTTGCAGAAATCAGTTGCTTTTCTATACTCTAATAACAAATTTACAGAAAGAGAACTCAAGAATACAATTCCATTTACAATTGCAACTAAAAGAATAAAGTACCTAGGAGTAACTTTAACCAAGGAGGTGAAGGACTTATACAATGAAAACTATAAGATATTACTGAAAGAAATTGATAATGACATAAAGAGATGGAAAGAGATTCCATGCACATGGATTAGAAGAATAAACATAGTTAAAATGTCCATACTACCCAAAGCAGTCTACAGATTCAACGCAATCCCAATCAGAATCCCAATGACATTCTTCATGAAAATAGAAGAAAGAATCCTAAAATTCATATGGGGCAACCAAAGACCCCGAATTGCTAAGGCAATCCTGAGAACAATGAACAAAGCTGGAGGTATCACAATCCCTGACTTCAAAATGTACTACAAAACCATAGTAATCAAAACGGCATGGTACTGGTACAAAAACAGGCACACAAATCAATGGAACAGAAGTGAAAGCCCAGAAATAAAACCACACACCTATGGACAGCTAATCTTCAACAAAGAGGCCAAGAACATACAATGGAGAAAAAATAGTCTCTTCAACAAATGGTGTTGGGAAAACTGGACAGCCACATAGAAAAGAATTAAGGTAGACCATTATCTAACGCCGTACACAAGAATAAACTCAAAATGAATCAAAGACTTGAAGATAAGTCCTGAAACCATAAAACTCCTAGAAGACAATATAGGGAGTACCCTCTTTGACATCAAACTAAAAAGGATCTTTTCCAATACCATGTCTTCTCAGACAAGGGAAACAAAAGAAAAAATAAAGAAGTGGGAGTTCATGAGACTAAAGAGCTTCTGCCAGGCAAAAGAAACCAGAATCAAAACAAAGAGACAACCCACCAACTGGGAGAAAATATTTGCAAATCATATATCTGAGGGGCTGGCCCCGTGGCCGAGTGGTTAAGTTCGCGCGCTCCGCTGCAGGCGGCCCAGTGTTTCGTTGGTTCGAATCCTGGGCGCGGACATGGCACTGCTCATCAGACCACGCTGAGGCGGCGTCCCACATGCCACAACTAGAGGGACCCACAACGAAGAATATACAACTATGTACTGGGGGCTTTGGGGAGAAAAAGGAAAAAAATAAAATCTTAAAAAAAAAAAAAATCATATATCCGACAAGGGGTTAATCTCCATAATACATAAGGAACTCACACAACTAAACAATAAAAAAAGAAAAAGCAGCCTGATCAAAAAATGGGCAGAGACTATGAACAGACATTTTTCCAAAGAAGATATACAGATGGCCAAGAAACACATGAAAAGATGTTCAACATCACTAATTATCAGGAAAATGCAAATCAAAACTACACTAAGATACGAATTTATGCCTGTTAAAATGGCTATAATCACTAAGACTAAAAATAACAAATGTTGGAGAGGGTGTAGAGAGAAGGGAACCCTCATACACTGCTGGAGGGAATGCAAACTGGTGCAGCCACTACGGAAAACAGTATGGAGATTCCTCAAAAAACTAAAAATAGAATTACCACATGACCCAGCTATCCCACTACTGGGTATCTACCCAAGCAACTTGAAATCAACAATCCAAAGTAATATATGCACCCCTATGTTCATTGCAGCACTATTCACAATAGCCAAGACATGGAAACAATCCAAGTGCCCACTGACTGATGATTGGAAAAAGAAGATGTGGGAAATACATACAATGGAATACTACTTAGCCATAAAAGAAGACAAATCCATCCCATTTGCAACAACAAGGATGGACCTGGAGGGAATTATGCTAAGTGAAATAAGCCAGTCTGAGAAAGACAAACACCAGACGATTTCACTCATATGTGGAATATAAACAAACACATGGACAAAGAAAACAGTTCAGTGGTTATCAGGGGAAAGGGAGTGGGAGACGGGCACAGAGGGTGAAGGGGAGCACTTATGTGGTGACAGTCAAGAAATAATGAACAAGTGAAATCTCACATGGATGGAAACTATTATGAACTCAATAAAAAAAAAATCTCCCATTAGTGGAGAATCCTTCTTCGTCCTGAGGTTTCCTTCTCGTGAAGGGATATCAGCATATTAGTTCAGGCCCTTCTTATCCCTCGGAAGGTGGCACGATTGATCTAACTGGTAAATTTAAAAGACTAACTGGGCATGCTTAACTCAGTTCTGTCTTCCTTCCTCTTCTAGGGAACAAATCTATCAACCAAGAGTGTAAGTTTCCCTCTACTTCTCCAAAAAGCAATTCTTACCTGAGCAGCCCTTGTAGGTGAGAAAGCTGCCACAGGGAAGCTCTGTCTGTGAACGCATAAGTCTGCCCGATTCTGGGGGTTCAGAAGCAGTAAGCCCATTTGGCTCAAAATTAAAGCTATATCTTCCACCTTAGCTTCATTGATGAACGAAGAAAGTGATATTTTTACTTCTATATTTAGTCTTTGTTTTCTTTCTCAAGTTGTTCCGAACTGGGGGGAAAGAGGTGCTATTTATGGGGATCCTTTCAAGGACCCCAAAACTTAGCACACTTCCATGCATATCACATTGACCACAACTAGGTTATATACTCACTCCTAAACCAATACTGGCAAGGGAACGTAAACCTCCTAATTAGCTTACACTTAGGACTTACACAAGTCACGTGGGGAAGGGGTGGGGACTGGAAAAACAATTAGGTCTTTGCCCACAGAGAAAAGGAGAAAACAGGCTGTTGGGTAGGCCACCTAGGGTCTGCTATTACATGACCTGGGGATATAACTCATATCTTCCAACACAGGAAAGTTGATCCACAAACATCTGGAATCTGGTTGGATCACCACTACTACATATACCTCTGGCAAATATGACAGAGAGGTTTCTTTATAGCCGCTAACTTCAGGTTAGGGTTTCCTCTGTTCCTGTTTTCTCATCTCTTGGACCAAGTTCCCTCTGGATTAAAGGCAAACTCAGTACAGTAAGAGCATCAAAGAATAAGTATGCATTTCTGTTAATAATTGTCTCCTGCTCACTATTACAAAACCATTTCAAGAATTTAAGGTACAAGGAACTATGAAATCTGCTCTCCAACAGACACCTTCTCCCCAGCCCCTCCCCCACCCATTCAATTTCCCTTTGGCAGAAAGGAATGACATAAATTTAATAAATAACCAATCTTGGGAGCTGTCAGGAAAGAACTCATAGGTCATGGCCCAAACTCAAGGGCCCCCTGGGGACTGACAATAAACTGTTTCTTAATATTAGAGCTTTTCCCTTTCCTCCTTCCTTTCATTTAGTTTATAAACTCTGGAAACCTAAAAAGTCATTGCTAAAAAGAACTTAGCTGGGATACCAGAGGCTATGCACTTATTTTACAGAAAACTGCTCGGGCTTTTTAAAAAGTATTTTGTGCCAATTTTATATTTAAGTGTCCCTTCCCGTCACAGAAGCAAAATGCCAGCCATATGAAATTTTTAAAGCCAACTTTTCTTCAGACATTTGTCATTCAAATTCCAAGAAAACATAAGCTGGCTTAACTCATAATTGTCATTAGATACTTATATATTATCTTTTCCCTTAGTAAGCAGAGAGCTTTAAAAAGTAAGTAAACTATGACATAAGGTGTCATAAATGAGCGACAGTTCTTTTCTGGGGAATATATACATATGTACATATAAATGTGCAATATATAAAATAAACATATGTATATGTATATATTTTGTAGTTATAAACAGACAAATGGAGAAAAAAGCCAAAATGAGATACTAGGTTGTAAGGCAATTCGGAGCAAAAGCGAAGCAAACTTTAAAGTTTGAACAAGATAATATGGCTGCCAAGCTCAGCTG
Source organism: Equus przewalskii (assembly GCF_037783145.1). Taxonomy (NCBI): domain Eukaryota; kingdom Metazoa; phylum Chordata; class Mammalia; order Perissodactyla; family Equidae; genus Equus; species Equus przewalskii. The sequence goes on from NC_091833.1 coordinate 58,203,932, forward strand.
CATCTTCTAAATTCAAAACAAAGCGTAAGAAATGTGTTAACTTAAAACATCTGTTTCTACCACAGAATATGAATAAGAATGAGAATACATATGGATTATTCACCAATATAAGAACAAAATCTCTTGTAGTATTCTTAGAAGATATAAATTCCCAAAGAGAAAACTAGCACATCTGATTATGACAGACAATTTATAAAAACCCAGCGAGAAAGAAGAAGCATCTGAGGCACCTAGAGCCCAGTTCTCACCACCAGGTACCCAAGGGTATAAAATTGCTCCCTCTGAAGAAATGCATGGGAGAAACCCTTGACCGTACTCTGGAGTCAGAAGGTTTTCTCACCCTCTCTAAGGGCTTCCTTAGGTAGAAACTCACAGCTCTAACCTTGAATCCATACAAGTAAGAACTCAAATTAGAAGGGCCCTTGGAAGTCATCTCAACCAAGCCACCACTATCTCATTTCTGATGCTGGCTGTCCAGTCTCCACTTGAGTACCTCTAGTTAAAGGAAGTTCATTACTTCCTAAAGTTTGTTCGAGCACCTGGCACAGTGCTGATGTGCCGCTGGGTTTTCTGCCAAAGAATAAAGTTACCCCAGGATAAGTACATTTCAATAAAGAGTACCCTCCCCACTTAGAAGTATATTATTCACTATTTAATAACAAATGAAGAAGGACCAGAGGCTAACCTCCACTGAGCACTGTTGCTCACAAGCACTGGGCTAAGTGCTTCGTGTTGATCTCCTTTAACCTTTACAGCAACCCTGTGAAGTAACAGTTCATCTCCATCCTACAGATGTAAAAACTAAGGTGACGGTCCAACCACCCACGCCCCGGGAAGAACCTAATAAAGGAGAATTGTTTCCTGGTGGTGATGCCAAAGGAAAGTGAAATTCTTCTTACTCCATATAGTTGGAAAAGAACAGGAGAGAGGTGAAAACTTTGAAATAAAAAATGTATCTTCCTCCTCACGCTCAACGCCCCTATCACAGTTAAACATACTAACTAGGTAGTTTCCCTCTGATGGATTCCTATCCAGCACAGTCACACTCTCTCTTCCACAAGCCCTGACTTTAGAGAAGGTTGTGAGAGCCCAGGCGAGCATGGGTATTGTGTAAGAAACACACCCCAAAATAGATTATGCAGCGTTTCTGGGTATTTTGAATCCCTTCTGGTAAGTTCTGACCTGAGGGATGGAAAACAACTCTCATTTATGACACCTTATGGTGTTACCTTGTCATAGTTTACTTACTTTTTAAAGCCCTCCGCTTACAAAGGAAGGGAAGACAGTGTTAAAGAAAGGAGAAGAGAGACAGCTGAAGTCAGTCCATAACTGAGATGGCTAGACGTGGCTCAGAACCAAATCAACTCAGAATGTCACCACAAGTCACACAACTGTCAAAAGTGAGGCAACACAACACACTGAGGTGAATATATACACGTATGTGTACATATATATATATATATATATATAATATAGCACACGTATATTTGTAAGGTAGAATGACCCCCTAAATGTTTCTTGCATCGTGTGGTGAATTTAGTGCACACGAGTGCAGGAGAGCCTCAGTTAAGTGGGAAGGGGTTGGCCAGGGACAGCTGGCTTTTGCGGGAGGTCAGGACAGAGACTGGCAGAGACAACTGCATGGCAGGTGCAGCGGGGTGGGGGGAAGACATAGGACTGAAGGTGAAAGAGGCTAGTTGAGTTCAGAGACAACAAGCAGACTGGCTTGGCTGTGAAAAACAGTATGCTTGGTGAAACGGCTTTAGAGTCAGAACTGGGTTTGAACTCCCTCTTCCTCTAGCACTGACTAGCTGTATAATTTTGGACATGTGACTTACACTTTCTTAGCCTCAGTTTCTTTATTTGTAAAAAGACAAAACCTACTTCCTAAGATTGTTGAGGGTATGAAATACATAGTAGGTGCTCAATAACTGTCCCTTCCTGCTCATCTTCGGGGTTGGTAAAGAGGAATTTTGTTATGGCAGAAAAGCACAGGCCAAGCACCGCATCTGGGTGTCTTCCCCATTTTATCATCTTTACAAAAACCCATTTCACATAGGAGGCAACAGAGATTCAGGAAGCTTATGTCACTTGCTCGACGTCACAGAGCTGGTTTCTAGTGGGGAAGGAAGAATCAAAATGTCTATCGGACTACAAGGGCCCTGAATGTTCCACTATATCTGGCAGCTTCCTGGGCAAAAAGTGATGAGATTGAAAAAGGTTTCAGTGGGAGGAATCCTCACAAGACAGGTTGAGGGTTAGCAACCAGCAGCCAGTGCCTAGATCCGCCTTCTCACTTGCTTGGTATGTTTTATGGAATTCTTCTGGGTAAAGCTGATGCTTTGCCATTTCCAACCAAACTCGCCCTCCGCTTCCGCTCACTTGCCTGAGAAACGAAGGAACCTCAAGAACTTCTCATCCCTGCCATAGTTTCCTCACCTAAAAAATGGAGAGTTCGAACCACATGATCTCTGAAGTCACTCCCAGCTCCAAACTGTGTGTGGGTTTGGGACAGAGACATCATGCCACCATCTTCACAGCCAGCTCCTGACAGTTGAAGCCTCTTACCACAGAAACCCCCTGACCCCAAAGAGCTGTTTAATCAGAGAACCCTAGAATAGTATATAAATGTTATTAAACTGCTTAATTCAATGCATAAATACACATTCATTTAATGGCACTGATGTAGGTACAATGCTTTTCTTCAAGACCAGGTCAAATGGGGAGAGAGCAGCAACGAATTGTGCAGATAATTAACTATGTCCACTGTGCATCACCTACCGTTTCCAGTTTGAAATTCCTTAAAACAAAAAGAGAACTTAAAGTGATTGCAAATAAATCTGAATGCAGAATCTCTCTAGATTTTTGTGTTTTTCCCCAATCTTTTATAGTTGTCTCTTTCACACTTAATTTGACAGCAAATTTTTAGTGACTCACCTCTATGGAGTCCTGTTAAAGTATTCAGTATAGTTTCCCTAGAAACAAGAACATTATTTCTTTTCACATTCACATTTCAGCAGTTTAATTAAACTGTAAGTCAGATTTTGTCATTCCTCTGCTCTAGCTCCTCCAATGGCTCACCCAACTTACTGAAAGGACAAGCTAAGGCCCCATGTGCTCTGTCCTCTGTCTATCTCTCTGATCTCGTCTCCTGCCATCCTCCCCCTGGATCATGCACTCCAGCCACTTTGACTTCCACCCACTTCTTCAAATGGCCAAGCAAGCTTCTGCTTCAGACTTTACACTTGCTATTCCCCCTGTCCGGAATTCTCTTGCCCTGATATCCAAGGGGCTAGCTCTTATAACAGCCTCTTTCAGGCCTCTGTCCAAATGTCACCTTCTCAGTGAGGTCTTCCTTATCACCCTATTTCAAGCAGCCACCTCGTCCCCTTTCCAGCCTTTTCTATCTCTCACTCCCATATTGTTTTTCTCCATAGCACTTATCTGACATTCTACATCTTTTACTCATTCAAATTCAAGCTTCATGAGGACAAGGATTTTGTCTGTTTGTTCACTGCTGCATTCCCAGTGCCTAGACCAGCAGGTCAGTTGTCACTCAATAAATATTTCTTTAATAATAACCTTTATTATTGTAATAAATGTATTGTCTTTCTGACTGAATCACAGAACTACAATAATAGGTACATCAGGCTTGAGGAGGTTTAGGAACAAACGTGGCAGAGAAGCCAGCTGGAGGGGTCAGGAGTGTGCTGGTGCACTAGAGCACAGCCTACTTAGCCCTGAGCAGCCATGAGCCCTGCGATCAGCCAGGACACAGAACTGAGAGGAGCAAGATCATTTGTTAAATGCAAATTAACTAGACAGTCTCTCCTTTAACTTGATCAAACTGACCTCTCCAAGTACTGGATGTTTTCATATTCAAATGTACAATAACACATAGTAACATCAAATATAGAAGACAGTCTAGCCACTTTTTTTCAGATAAAGGTGGAATAACAGAAGGAAGACAGGTTGTCTGGCTCTGGTCCACCACTCACTGGTCAATTACCTTTAGCAAATCTCTTAATCTCTCTCTCATCTTTGGTTCTTCATTAAAAAGGGGGAAGGTACAGGGGCCAACCCAGTGGCATAGCGGTTAAGTTCACGTGCTCTGCTTAGGCGGTATGGGGTTCACAGGTTCGGATCCCAGGTGTGGACCCAGCACCACTGGTAAAGCCATGCTGTGGCAGCATCCCACATAAAATAGAGGAAGATTGGCACAGATGCTAACCCAGTGACAATCTTCCTCAAGCAAAAAGAGGAAGATTGGCAACAGATGTTAGCTCAGGGCCAATCATCCTCACAACAAAAAAAGGGGGGAGGTATAAAATAATAGGTGACGTGCCTATTTCACTGGTCTACTTTCAGCATCAGATGGATCAATAGCTATGAAAATATATTGAAAAATTATGAAGCACCCTATCCAATAAGCAATTCTCTCTGTATTAACATGGATAACTGACTTGTCTATAACATCTACTATAGCTCCCGAAAACTCATGATGTACTTGATAGCACTTTGATTTTAAAATGATTCTAAAATGTATTAAAGAATAAACAGAAGAAAAAGTAGGCTTTTAAGGGCACAGAATGGGGGAGAGAGGGAAAATGGCTTTCTCCTGATTCTTTAATAGAAAAGCACAAGAAAGAAGAAAAACATAAATCTCCAGAGCAGTAACTATATTACATAAAGTTCAGATTCAAGAATATTACTGTGAACATCAACAACTGTCTCAACTCTGGGATATTTCACATATTTCTCATCTATTTCAACACCACAAGGATAATCCAAGATGACTTACTAATATACAAGTCAATAGCAGGTTGTGATGTAAATGAGCAAACACTTTCCAACCATCTCAGTTGTTTTTATTACAGCATTTATTAAACCAAAATAAAAAAGTGGTGAAGAATGACCTGTCACACCATTTATTAGGGTTGATGGAGTGTAGACAGTCTTTTCAATAAGGCTTTAACACACTGTTATGCACCATGGTACCTTATTAATGAAAAGAAATGCATGAGACTTGCATCAGCTTTTCCCCCAAGTCATCCTGACATTAAATTCAAAATCAATTCTAGTCTACACAGCAAGGATTCAGAGATAAAACGTTAATTTGTTTGTTGTTTACCAAAACTTAAATTTATAATTCAAAGCAACAGTCAGGAATCCTCCATATTTTACTCAATAATCATACATTTTTGGAGGGGGTTCAACAAAGAAGCAAATACAACATGAAGATAAACAAACTATGTCCTAGTTCATATCTGACAACAGAATGGGATCTAATTTTCTCTCCGACTGAAAGAACACAAAGGACAGCCAGAGAATGCAAATTATGTATTGGGTGTTTGAACTTCTCTTCCAATACCTGAGTACTGGAATGGAACTAATTCACTCTGGAAAAGGTATTAAGTAATTGAGCATGACTGTGCCAGGATGAGGGATAATCCTCAAAATGTAAAGGAAAATAAACATATTTTACAATGATAGAGTTGCCTCATTCACTCAGTAACCTCAATCAAGCATCTCACATTCAAAAGAAATAAACCAAATATACAAAGAATGACCTACCGCCAACAAGGAACCCTGATAGACACAAGCACCTGTGAGGAGAAACAAAACGAGAATTAAAAGGGATGCACAAAGACCAAGAGGCACTGCCTAGGCAAACTTATGCTAAAATTGCACCTATATGCATCATAATCAGCAAACTGGGCTTTTTCCAAAATCCTAAAAGCTTGAGCATTCTGCCCCTGGGGAAATAACCCCATACACCAAAACAACACTTCTTGAACATGCATAAGGGAAAGGATTATTAAAACTTATTATTTGATTTTTAAAATAAATGTATTTATAATGGTAGGCTATAAATACAGTGTATATTTTCCTTTGTGATAAATCAAAAATGTCTCCATAATCCAGACACAATTTACTTATCCAGGCTTCTCTGCCACCCTGGGCTTACACAAATTCTCCAGTCCAACCCAAGAAGCCAACCTAGGATTCCACGATAATACTTTCATATCTCAAGGCCTTTGCTCATTTTCGTGTCCTGAAGGAGACGCATTCAGTCTATGCAACTTCCTTGAACTTGCTCCCACCTCCTTCACGAACCTTTCCAGCCCACAGGATTATGTTCTTTCTCCTTTGAGCTCACAGCACTCTGTGACTATAACATCTGTTCGTGAATTCATCCTTGTGTACTTCCTTGTGGCACCCTTGCTAAGGATGTGGAACTACTGACTCTCCCCCTCTACACTGTGTACGTACTCTTAGGACAGGGACTGCTTCCAATTCTTTGTTTTCCCTAACTCTTCACATAGTAAGCATCCACTTAGGTATTTGGTTGATTATCTATTTCATGCCTTTAATACAATATTCCACCTTAGGGATATTAAAACATTTTATGGGAGAGTGGTATAGACCGTAGTTGTTTGAAGAGAACTCTTCTGTTGAGTTCCTGACGTCCAAGATTCTTCTCATCCTCACTGCACTCCATTTTTTTTCTAATAGGCTGGTTATGTACTGATACATCTTTATATTTTCCCTTCATTAAACACCAAATAAAAAACAACAGATGATTTGCTTCTAAATGGAAAAGAAGGCTGAATGTGAATAGGACAGACTATCTATTCTGAATAATTAGCATACCAAAAAATAAATCTTTTCTAAGTTTTATATTTGAAAACAATGTAAAATTGCAATCCTGATTTTAAAAAACATATACACACACTCACAACCAATTTTTGAGCAGCACGACAGGTGTCAATTTAATCTAGAAACGTGTGCAGTGTGCTAACAGCTACTCTCTCAGAAACTGAGGCTGCAAAACAGATCAGAATAGCATACACACAGCAAGGCAGAAGCACATCTGACAGTATGTCACACTTGGCGTCCAAAGAGGGAAGGACGCATTTTACTCCAGAGCTTGGTCTCTAACAGGTCATTTATGAAGTCTCAAAAATAGCAACTTCTCAGGAAAGGTCTGGTCTACCTTATCTAGCAATAATGGAATTAAGTACCATCTTCAAAGAAAATGAGATAGCTATTTACACTTGAGGTTTGAATCAAAGATCTCTGAGGGCAAATTTATTGAATCGACTTTTGTGCCCTTGACATTCAAATAAGAATAACTTGAGATAAAACCCTGGGAGGAAATTCTTAACTGACTTTTTTTCTTAAGAAATCCTGTTCCAAAGTCTTAGTATTTCAGTCTATGGTATTTCATAAGAATTGAGATATATATATATCTGAGATTTATATGTTTATGTAAATATATATAAAAAATCATATATGACATATATGTATGTGTAAATATAATCATATATAGCTCAAATAAATATGTATCAGCACAATTACATTTATAAATTACTTAAATGGGCATATTTAATTACTTCTGATGTTTAAAAAATAAAAATAAAGACCATCACTTAGGTACAATTTAACAAAATTTAACCTTTAGAATAAACAAACAAAATTTAACTTTTAGAATAAGACTATCCTCAAACAACTTTATTGTCCTTCTCCAAAAGCCTCCAAAAGGAATCAAGTATCTTAAGAAGTATCCAGGTACCCATATCAAAACCCATTTCTGGAAGTGTAGACAGACATAAATTCACCGTAACATGAAAAAATAAAGCAGAATTGAATGTGTCACCACACACACTTGGTTTAGCCAAACACCTGCTGGAGACTCAAGTCAAAACGGTGTGTAACTGCTGATAAATTCCATCATTAGGAAAAGGAAATAATTCAGTTTGGGTGGCTCTATGATGTACAATTCCAAAAGAAATAAGCTTTGCCCTCTGAAGCCTTTCCTAAAACAGAAGAGCTCTCTAACCGGAAGGCAGCTGCACAAACGAGTCTCTATTAACACAGCTTCCAAAACCTCATTTCTACTTTCCTGAGAAAACAAAGCATTCCAGCGTGATGCCCAGTCCTATCAAACATTTATCACCACCCAATGCCAGCTGCGATGCTCCAAAGCAAGCATATTTCTCCCACACTCGCATACGTATCACACCCACCAGCAGATGAAGTCGGGAGGTGTGTTGGCCTTGGGCGCTGGGTGCAGCTTCTGGGTCTGCACTAGAGCAGAGGCCTTTTCACAGGTCCACTCACAGACTATGGAAACCAAAGTTACTCTCTGCACTCATCACTTCTTTCCTTCAGGAGTCCTGGAATGACTGCAGCTCTATTTGAGGTTTAGATTTATGGCTTTATTTGAACTTTAAAGGAAACTCCAGCTCAAGGTGAATTCTGACGGGTGGTGCAGATCTAGGAGAAACTGGCCTTCTTCAAGGGAAGATAGGAAAAATAAGCGACAACAGCAGTCCAAGTTCTCTGACCAAGAACTTAGCTAGTTTCAGGGCATGGAATACAGCGGAGATGCCGAGTCATTTAAACTCCAACCCGCTGTGAGAAGGTGCACGAAGTTTTGCTGGGTGAAGGGATCACGTACAGAGCCAAGAAGGAAGAGGAGATCCTGAGGGCTTCCTCCCGTGGGCTTGGCTCCTTTCTTGCAGGTCACCTAGGCAAAATGTTCCTTCATCTTCATTTAAGTAAGTAAAGGGCTGTTTTTAAGCCCTTTTGCACATTATAAGGTACTCCTTTATGAGGTGCTTATATAAAATCTAAAGTTTTCAGAGAAAAGTTGAGATACAGCTTGCACCAGTAGCCATATCCTGAAGCTATTCACTATGGAAACTGTACCTGACAAACTGAGTAAATCAGAGAAGTTAAATCGAAGAGCCACAAAACGTCAGACCCATTAGTTCAAAGAAACAGTGCCAGTTAGGACCATAAAATATGAAAAGATTTGGAGAGCCTGGTATCGCAAAAACATGACTCATTAGGAACAAGCAGCCACAAGTTGTCTTTAAATGTTCAAGCTTTATGTTGTGTTATAATTCAGCATATGGCTTGTACACTGTGGAACAGTTAAAACAGAATCGTTTTCTGGACTGACAGGACAGCTCATGTCCTGCTTATTGTCAACCAGGATTTCCATCAATTAATAGTTAAAATGAAAATGGGCCAACTGTTTTTGAACTAATGTAAGATTTGGCACACGGCTCCAACTTTGCCATGTGGCAGTCCCCTCCCCTCTCCTGAGCCATGCGGTGGAGAGTATTTTATGACTATTTATGTCTGAGTAAAATTGAATGATATTGCCACTCAAGTCCATAACAGTGAATACAGATGGCTGTGTCCTCACTAAACGATGTACGTGTGGAGGATAACGCCCAGAATCCAGTCCCCAGAGGAGAACAGAAATGTTAATATGATGGAAATAAGAGCCTATGACAATACGACATCTCTTTCTTTCCACTAGCTGGTAGGTACAAAAGCCAAAAGATGCAAAGTTGCAATTAGTCAATATTGGGAAACCCACCAGGGCCCAGTGTTCATATATCCCCACTGCTACTCTACTGGTATCAACAATTTCTGGGGAAGCAAACTCCTTGAGGGTAGGTATTAGGATTTTCTTTTTGATGTATGTATCCCCCCCACCACACATAACCTGGCACAGAAGCTCTCAATAAAGATTTATGGAATGAAAGAATGAAGAAACAGGCTATTTTCCCCAGCCAATGTCTTCTCTTCCTTAACAAAGAGTTTTAAGCATTGAATCTCACACAGAAGGAACTCTCCAGCCAAGAGAGGAACCAAATATGTTGGTCCACCCATAAATAAAACATTGTTTATCAAATGATCCTTTTCAGTGTATTCTGCTAATGGCATTCATAGGAAAAGCCTAGAAGATTGTGGGATTGGCTTAAGTCACATGGGGAGTGATGGGTCACAGACTAGAACTCTCTTAACCTCCAATCCAATAATCCTTCCCTCTCCCCAAGCCAAGGTGTTCTATGCAGTGTAACTTCACAGGATTTTCATGGGTCGACACAACTCAAGATGTGCTTCTCCAGAAAAACATCATGGCATAGCTTGTCTGATTCAGAAAGCAGCCATGATTGCTAGAAATTTCTCTGTGACTTCTTGATTTTATTAAGTTCTCAAATCATGGTAGTTTGTCAGCTTAGCAACATAAGACAACATAAAATAACAACTGCCAATAATTTGCTTGTAAAAATTGATTTTACTTTTAATAATTAAAATAAAATTCAGAACCAGAAAGTTGCAACTGGCCACAAATAAGGCAGCAAATACTGATTTTTTTTTCCTATGCTGGATGATTAGCAAAAGCATTTTAGAGCTATCACCTAGCAGACTTCCACATTTGGTAAATGACAGAACTACAGAGCAAAGCAGCTCAGTGGTTCATTCAAGGTCATGGAGCAGCTTATCACAGAGGCCAGTCTAAGTTTAATGCAAAACAATGCGATTTGGCAATACTCATTCATCTGATCAATATTTTTTAGCACCTACTGTGTACTAGGGGCTGCGCTGGAGATATAAGAACAACTAGGAGCTATCGTAAGCCCTCAGTGAGCACACGGCTAGGTGAGGAAGACCAAATCCGCACCTTTATCAACTATAATTGTAGAATTACCAACCAGTGTGCTAGAAGCATGTATGACATGCTCTCTGAGCACTGAGAAGCAAACAGCAAATTCTGCCATGGCCTAGTCAGCAAAAGCATCACGGAGTATGTCACACCAAGAGAAGTGCACGTGAATGCTTCTTTTTCATTTTTAAAAATCCTTGCCAAAGCTAATAATAAAAACTTGAGGAAATCTCTAAAAACCTTAAGCTCTCCATCCTTGACTTCAATGCTCTTATTTTTAAGAGAAAAAGAAAACCCTGACAGAACCAAATCAAAGTTCTCATCAGAAGACAGCTGTATGTAAGTGCTTAGCATAGTGCCAGCCACATAATATGTGCTCAATAAATGTCCACATTCATTCCTTATTAGATAAGCATCATTGTGATTGGATCGAAGCTCTCAGACATCTATCAATCCAATTTGTGAAATGATTCTAGAATGCCCTGACGGTGGGAAGAAATATTAAGAAGCAAAGTTCCCAAAGAATCTTTGGAGGAATAGCACCTCTGGCGCCCTGCGCTCCTCCTCCCCCATCAAGAGACTTTGGACTTTCTTACACTCTGCCCACTGCATCAACCAGTCTTCCAAAGAGCGAACCCTGCAGGCTCTTAGTAATATGGCTTTTGTAATTCCAAGAGATCTGGTTCTGAAAAACGGCACCTTTCCAACTGACCCCTGGTGAGCTATCACGGAGAGAGAGCACGTTTTCCGCGTTGATGGGATATCATTCTAAACAAGAAAGTGCCAGCACCAAGTGAAAACGTCATTTTTCTAGTTCTCAAGATCAGATTTGGGTGGCCTCGGTTGACTTTCCCATCTGGGTTACTATTATAATTAAGCCCTATATGTTTTATTTTTTTAAATATGCACACACACAATAAGATATTTCTACAGGTTCTGCCCTGTTTGAAGAAGGCTGCGCAGGCCCCAGACGTGCTTCTCCCGGAATAGGAGACACCTGATATACTTCCCAGGAGGGTGCGGGCCGGCAGGACCCTTACCCTCAGGGAAGTCCTCACTGCCGTGCGTGGACTTCCAAGGCCACGCCACTTTCTCCCGGGAAACTAGCAAGGAAAAGGCAGCTGCTCTGGTGGCTGCAGGTCAACCCAAGGCAGGGCTTTGTCCTCCCCGGGGCCTCCCCCGCCCCCGGTCCCGCGCCCGGGCTCTGCACCCACGAGTCGCCCCCAGCCGGCACCAGGGCGGAGAAGGCGGCCCTCCCGGCGCCGCCTCGGCAGCGGCTCTGATCTGCGGCCGGGCAGGTGAACTCTCTTCCCGCAGCTGGATGAATAATGAATGGAGCCAGGAGGGGAAGCCGAGAGCCGGGCGCCGGGATTAAGCCGTCTTCCTCCCAGCCCGCCGGCTCCCTTCCCCCTCCCTAAGCACCAGCCAGGCGACTTGCCCGGCTCCTCGGAGCAGGTGGGAGCTCGCAGCGCCTGGCGTCCCCGGGCCCGCCATCCCACCCCCAAACTCTTAATTTACTGGTTGGTTCATTTATTTGCCTGATCCCAGACTGCTTTTGCTATCATGGAGACACCAACTCCCACAGTCTCCTTCTTTCTCTCTCCCTGCTCCGGAGTTTTACACATAGGTTGGAGCCCCGGACGAAAACCCGGAGGCAGAGGGCGAAGTAAGATAATGAAGCCAAACTCTTATTAACCACTTTTTTTTCTAGGGAAGCAGGCAGGCTCGTGCCTCTCTGTACTGGGGAGATTTCTTTTGGTGCAACTGAATTGCCTACGTCCAGAACACACTCTAACCAGCTAGTTATAAAATCTTAACTGGACTTTACCAGGAGACTTATTGCGGCGAGGACAGGAAAGCGACGGGGGTTTTAAAGAGCCAGATTTTGTTTCAGAGGAGCAGGTAAGAGCAATTGTTCACTCCTCAACTACGCTCCATGTAGTTGCTTCCCATTCGGTGGCAGCGGGGAAGTGGAAAAAAAGAGATCCGACTTCAGAGATGCCACCTCAATCGGCCACCCGCCCACCCAAATGCACTAAGGGCAGAGAGGGAAGCTTGTGATCTGAATGCAAAGCAATCAGGAGTAGGGATCTTCTCAGAAAAAGCCCGCTCCAGTTCCACTCACCACCCACCCCAAAAAAACTTCCAGCCGACCCACAACACCATAAACCCACTGGGCTTTTTAAACAGCACGATCATACACAGACACACACACACACCCCCAACAAAAAAAGCACGCTCTCACCTTCAGAATGATGAGGCAATATTGCAAATTCCGCCAATGCTAGGGCCACTCCAAGCCACACTTTGAAGACACCCATTGCCGCCTCGGCACCCACGCTGAAGGAGCCCAGCCTTCAGCATCCAAGAACCAGCTCTCGGCCAAAACGCTGGCTTCGGAGCCCCTGGCCGGGGCGCACGGAGAGCGGGGGGCGGCGGGCAGTTACCTCCGGGGAAACGAGGCGATGGACCGGCCGAGAGCGACGCTCACACCAGCCCCGAGGCGCCGGGGCGGGCGGGGGGTTCAATTCACTCTCCGCCGGGGTGGGGAGCGCGCTCAGCTCTCCTGCAAAGCCGGACGCCAACGCGGGCTGAGCTTGGGCGAATGAAAGAGGCTGAGCGCAGTTCTCCGCGGCAAAGTCTGGCCCGAAAGTTGCCGGTCACCGGCTGACCGGATCTCCCAGAATTTCCCTCCGGCTGGACGCGTCCGCTCCGGGGTCCCCGACCGTGGAGATCCCGGCGCAGGTTCCTCCGAAGCAGCTTTTTAAAGTTCGTTTGACACTCTACGTCGGTGCTGCATCGGCAGAGGGGGTCGCCAGGAGCCTGGAAAGAGCCACCCACCCTCCTACTTGGCCGGGACCCCGGCTCCGCAGACCTCAGCCCCCGGGGGCCGCGCGCAGCAAACTTTGCGCCGCGCTGCGGACAGCTCGCGGGACTCGCCGGCGCTGCGGCTCCGGCGCCGCCTCAGGCTGCGCTCCCTCCAGGCGACGGTTCGGAAGCTCCCGAGAAAGGACGCGGGCGCGGCGCGGGGGCGCTGCCGCCACTTTCTCGCGCCCGCCCCTCGCCGGTGAGGAGCGCTGCGGGGGCGCGCCTTGCTCCACGCCCACAGGCACCTCCGCACCGAACACCCCGGAGCTGGTCTGCAGGGTGGAGGTGTGATTACAGGAGTGGGGGAGGAGCCATAATTTTAAACGCACAGAGGAAAGAGCTGGAGAGGCTGGAAAGGACCCTCGAACTCAATGCCACTCGGACCAGAGAGCCCGGAAACGCACAAAATAAGGCCCTCTCTGGATCCCCGCGTTTAAAGGACACACGCTCCGCCTTCCTCCGCCTCCCTTCCCTCCTTCCTCCCTCCTTTGCTCGGTGTGAAAATGGACCCAGGGACTCGGAGCTTTGGCAAAGATTCCAGAGAGTCACGTGGGGAAGGGGAGAAGCGAAGGGGCGGGGGTAGGGGGGCGGCGAGGGGAGGCCGAGAGAGCAACCTGATCCCCTTATTATGCTGGAGTTCAGATTGCCTTTGTCTGGGGCGGGATCAAAAGTGGTCACAGAGGGGAGGGGTGGGGGGAAGATGGCGTGGTCCTTGCTCAGGCACAGCTGAGGGACCCCGAACCGGGTCCACATTCCTCCCTTGGGGAGGGACCCATTCCGGAGGGGGTATGCCCACATTCAAAGGCCCTGGCGCTACCCCTCACCCCTACACCCCCCGACTCCTGCTGGACTAAGTGCGTGAGGCGGACCTGATCCATCTTCCTCGCTCTGGGACTCTCCTGTCGGCGCATCGTGGGTTTTACCAGCAGCCTGGGAGGATCTAGGCGTGTGTATCCAGGGCGGGGCCTCCCACCGCGAAGGCACCTTTACCTCCCCCGGAGAGAGGTTGTCAGTGGAACACGGCGCGGTCTCGGCGCGGTGGCTCCAGCTGCGCCCCCAAATGCCAGTGACTGGGAAGTAAATGTCAGGGCAGGGCAGACTGGGGCGCGCGCTTCAAGATTGGAGGCCTGGGTTCCCGGTCAGGACTGACTGATGGCAACTATTTTTATAGGACCAAATAAAAATTGCTAGTCTAGGGTTAATCATTTTATAAGATGAGAATAGTTGCATCCGAGAGATGCTGGCTGGGTTCTGGTTAGCCCGGGGAAGAGACGTCCTGGGTCCCTCAGTTGACCTGAGATGGGCGAGCCTGTTGTTGGAGGGGCGTTTGTCCAAGGAGGGCAGTTTGTCCAAGCATTGTATGAGGAGCCTACTTATTTCCAGTCTTCTTGATCACCATGAAGCAGGCGGACGTTCTAATCCGCATCTGTGCCACTTGGAACAGTTCGTTTTTCGAAATAACTCAAATTGTAACTGGCAGGTCTCTGTGACGGTTACTACTAGCCAGAGTAAAAAGGAAACCTCTGACAACCCAGCACCGATTTTTGAGTATTTAGATGACCCAGGGGTTGCGCAACTCGCCCTCGGTCTCCTGGGCTGTGGTGGTCTCGGGGACAGAGATCATTTATTACCTTTGTATCCGAAGCACATAGAAGGTGCCCATTAGAAGTGTGTTGAAAGAATGGACTGACAAAATGGTAAGTCCCTGAGAGCAGAGGTCATATCAAGGGGTGTTTGTTGTCTTAACCCCTCCTCCCAGAAAAAGGATCCCCTCCCCTTTTTTATTTAGAAAGTTGACATTTTCTCAATCCCATGTAAAGTGTTATGAAAACTTATTTTGGAACACATTCCGTCAGCCACATTCCCACCCCAAAATTTTGTAGCCACCACTGACTGGGAGTAATTTATACAATTTACTTTCTCAAGAATCAATTTGATATTATAAAAATTATTGTACAATCGTGCCACTCAAAGAAGTCTCAATAAGACATCTGTTATTCTTGTGCGAAATGCAAATGTGCTATTTTTTAAAAAAAGAAAGGAAATGAAGGAAGGAAAGAAGGAAAAAGGAGGTGGGGGGAATAGCCCTACCAAGTCGCCTCGAGTTTATCATATGCTGTGTTTATATATAACATCCCCCTCCACCACTGTCCAGCACAGCGGGACACACTGGCCCACTCATTCATCCTCCCTCACCCTAATTAGGTAGAGACCTGGTAGCCCAGAGTGCCTGCCCCAAGATCCTTGGATGACCAAATGGTTGAAAGAGTCAATCAATAATTCAGTAATACTAGACATATGTAGCACCTTCTAGGGCCACTTAAATTGAGATGTTGGAAAAATTATATTAGCATAACCTATTTCATTAGGAAGAAAATTTAGTAAGCGTTTTTATGGATATGCAACTAATCATAACCAGCTTATCTCTATAAGTTAACCCCTACATATTAGTGCTTCATTCCAACAACCAACACCTCTCCTGACAGGGAGCTGGCAGTTCACTCGCCAGAGACATTTGGGTCTGTATCTTCAATGCTCTGCATTCACATGTCTGGATTCCACAGCTTCTGTGAATATGATGTACCATGTCTCCTTGGATCCACCCTGCTATCATCTATTGACATTTCCCTGGCCTTGTTGCTAACCATTTTGGGGGCTGAATTTATCAATTCCTGCTGTAAATGATAGTAATAACAACAATGATAATAGCCTGCACGTATTGAATACTTTGTGCCTAAGACTTACCCGTTCCCATTTCATCCTCCAATAATCTTGTGAGATAGGTGCTGTTGTTATTTCCATTTACAGGAGAAATAAGTGATGTTCAGAGAGGTAATCTGTCCAAAGTCAGACAGCTAATAAATGACGAAGCACGTTAGACCAAGGGATTCTGGCTGCAATTAGAGGCAAACTCCCAAATCGCAGTGTCTCAAAACGACGAGTTTATTTCTCAATCACATCCTGGCCGCTGGGCATTCACCTGCACATTGGCTCCTGGGCATTGATGACTTCTTGTTGTCAGGCCATCATGGAGCACATGGCATGCTCTGCTTCTGCGTAAGAGCAAGAGAGTGAAAAAGGAGGCAGTACAGTCCCTAAGGGCCACAGCCCTTCCTCTCCGAGTGGCGAGAATGAGTTACTGGGCCCTAACCCAACTGCAAAGGGGCCTGGGGCCCATCGGGGACACATGGATATTTAGCAGGCACTAACTGTGCTGCCTCACTCCACAGCCTCTGCTCTCAACTCTCTTAACTGTCCTTGGCTATACTATCCTGCCTCTCAGCCAAGCCCCAGGCTAGCCCCTACTAACACTCAGACCTTGCTGCCCTTTGCTGCCCCTGCCCTGTTTCTCCAACCAGTCCGTCTTTCCCGCTCTTCCACTTTACTCTGCTTTCCCTTTCTCCCTCTTGACCCTCTTCTCTCTACGTCTCTCGGTCTTCCTTCTGCACAACCCGGCTCTCCGTGTTGAGTCTTCTAACAGATCATTCTCCTATATGTGCCTTCTCTGACCTCTCCCTTTCCCTGCCCTGGGAGTGAACCTGCCGTGTTAGTGCATTGTTCTGGTTTGTCAGTGTCAACATGTGACAACATTTGTTGCTTTTTATCCCCCCCCCCCCCCGTTTCAAATAGTTACATCAAAAAGAATATTCAAAGAATACAGAAGTATAAACTGATGGGCTCTGCTATCATCTAACCTCTCCACAAGGATAACCACAGCAAATACGTGCAGACATTTTTCTATGTTTAACTGAACATAATTCTTCTTACAAAAATAGAGTCAGAATTTACATGCTATTTTGCAACCTGCCTTTTTTCTCCCACTGCACAATAAGGTGAGCCCCTAAGTTTCTAAGCCAAAGCATATTGATCTACCACATTCTTTTCAAGAGCTGCCGGGGTTAACACTGTGTGGATATGTCTTTACATATTTAGACAATCCTCTTTTTGAAGAACATTTACGTTGTTTCCAATTTTTTGCTGTTATAAATAATACAGCATTAAATGTCCTTATAAAAGTCCTTTGTGCACTTACCTAATTATTTCCCTGGGATAAACTTTTGTAGGTGAAAGTGCTGGGTCAAAGGCATGCATTTTTAAAAATTTTGATACCTATCATTTTAATCTTTACAAATCTCAAAAGATAAAATGGAATTTTGCTTAATTCCACTTATTAACTGTGTCTCCTCAGGCCTATTACCCTCCCTGAAACTCAGATTCCTTGTCTGTAAAATGGACATTAGAATAGTGCCCCCTTACAGGACTGTTGTTTGTGATAAATAACAGTGCTTAGCACCATATATGACCCATGTTAGCCACTTAGCAGATGTTAGCCAAGTGAAACACAGGTACTTTTTAAATCTACATTTCTTTGCTCATTAGTAAGGTAAAACATTTTTTCCTACATTTGTGGTCTTTCTTTGTGTGTGTGTCTGAATTGTCTCCTTCTATTTCTCTGTTAGTGGAAAATTGTATGGGGTCTTCATATGTTCAGGATATTAATCCTTTTCTATGCATTTGGATATTGCTTTACAGAAAGGGAGTGGCTATCACCGTTTATTTTTGTAGAAAATGATAGTTTCCCCAGCAGTGTCACTGGAAGGACATGCAAGAACAACCCAGGAAAAAAGGCTTCATATCTAGAAACTTTTTCCTGGCATAAAATAAACCCAAACCCCAAGTTTTAAATTCGTTTCCTTGTTTTGTCTTCCCACTTTAGGCAGCCTCCCAGCCGTTACACACTGGCCTGGTCGTAGCCATGTGGCAGGCTGGGGTCTTCTTGGTGCCCCTGCCTCACAATTTGTTAAATATTTTTAATGTCACCCTTGGGCCTACCATAACCACACAGCAGAAAGCGCAGCATCAGAGGTCACTGAAAATGCCAAATGGTCACAGCAGCCAATGAAGGAGAAGCGGATAGATCATCTGAGCACATTTCATCAATTTCTTCCTGTGCAGATTACACTGGCTCTTGTCTTCTAAATAAAAGTCCTACAGGACTGGGCCTGATTCATCCTGCACTTTACTATGACATACTGCCTTCTAGATTGTTTTTTTAACTTTATTTGTTCTTTTCTGTATTATCTCCTAATCTAGAACATCTTGAATAACTACCTATCTAATCAAAACTGGTAATAAGTACAACATAGTCATGGTAATGAGAAAAAAATTACTGAAAACTTCATAAGAAACAAATTTTTTTTATTTTACTAATCACCCTGTCACCATGTTGAGCTGTATATTCCCATTTATATTTATTTCTACTGAAAGAACTGGTAGGAGACCAGGCATAAAAAGAAGAGGTGAGGGAGAAAGGAAAGAGGATTTCCAAATACTCTTTGCTTTTGCTTCAGATTAGAAAGTATTCTGACATAGACATCCCCTTTGCCCCGGCCCAATTTAAACAACAAAATATTCTGAGCAAGCTGTAAGATCGAATGTGTTGAGCAAATTGTGATTCCTCCATAAAATGGAATATTATACAGAGAGTAAAAATGATACCTTAAACATATATTTATTGACATGGAAACGTTTTTAAAATATTCTTGGGTGAAAATGTAGATCATAAGATAATATAATTTTCCCATGATTTTGCTTATACACATGTACTTTCATAGATTTACATACACATATCCATACATAATATCTCAAAGGATATACACCAAAATATTATCTCTGAGAATTCGAGCGGTTTTTAATTTTTAGCTTATCTGTATTTTTCTCATTCTTCTGAATGCATTTAATATGAATTATTATGCATTTAATATGAATGCATTTAATATGAATCATATTGAATGCATATTAATTGTGCAATCCAAAATTATATTGGAGAAATTTTCAACTAACCAAATAAGGTAATTCAAACTGACTTAAACTATATGTGGCATTCACCATCTGTCATAACTAGAAACTAAGGCTTACCTTAGAAGACCTTCAGATTGGGTTCAATTTAGCACTTTAATGATTCATAAAAGATGTGAATTCTCTCTTTCTCTCCATTCTGCCCTTATGAGAGACACTATTAGTGCTCACCAACAGTGCCTGGATACGTGGAAGATCACATTTTTCCCAGCCGTCTGGGAAGGGGGGTGGGGCATGTAACTAGATATCGACCTGCACTGTCCGATACAGCGGCCAGGTGGCTACTGAGCTCTTGAAAGGCGACTAGTCCAAATTGAGATGTGCTGCAAGCATAAAATATACATCAGCTTTCAAAGACTTAGTACACGTGAAAAAAAGAATGTGAACGGTCCCATTAATTTTTTATATTAAACACGTGTTGGAATGCTAATATTTAGGATGTATTGTATTAAATAAAATATATTATAAAAACTAATTTTACCTGTTTCTTTTTACTTTTTAAAATGTAGCTACTAGAAAATTAGGCTTACATATGTTCACTATACATCTATGAAAATGGCTTAAAAAAATCAAACTGATAATAGCAAGCACTGGCAAGGATGTGGAGTAACTGGAACTCTCAGATGTATTGCTGGTGTTAACACAAGATGGTGCAGACACTTTGGAAAACAGTTTGGCAATTTCTTATAAAGTTAAACGTGAAGTTACCATATGACCAAGCCATCACACTGCTAAATATTTACCCAAAGGAAATGAAAACCTACGTTCACACAAAAACCTGTGCAAGAGTGTTTATAGTGGCTTTATCAGTCACCAAAAACTGGAAACAACTGGGGCCAGCCAGGTGGCTAGTGGTTAAGTTTGTGCTCTCTGCTTTGGCGGCCCAGTGTTCACTGGTTTGGATCCCCGATGTGGACCTATGCACTGCTTATCAAGCCATGATGTGGCAGGCGTCCCACATATAAAGTAGAGGAAGATGGGTACAGATGTTAGCTCAGGGCCAGTCTTCCTCAAAAAAAAAAGCTGGAAACAATCCAAATGTCCTTCAACTGGGAAATGGATAAATAAACTGGTATATCCATACAATGGAATACTACTCAGCAACAAAAAGGAACAACTATTGACACACACCACAACCTGGGTGAATCTCAGATGCATTATGCCTAGTGAAAGAAGCCAGCCTCAAAAAGCGACATATTCTATGATTCCACTTATGTCTACTTATGTGACATCCTTGAAAGGCAAAACCACAGGGTCAAAAAACAGATCAGTGGTTGCTGGAGGCAAAGGGTGGGAGGAGGAGTTGACTACAAAGCGTACAGGATAATTTGGAGGCGAGATGGAACTGTTCAAAAACTTGCTTGCAATGGTGATTATGTGACTGTATGTGTTTGTCGAAACTCACAGAACTGTACACTAAAAGGGGTAAATTTTACTGTATGTAAATTATACCCTAATTTAAAACATAGAAAACAAACAACAAACAAAGAAATCTTAGCAAACAAGCATTACCTCCAAATTTGGTAATAACAACAAGAAGAATAATAAAGTTAGGCAAAATAATTACACATGTGGCTCACTGACAGCACTGTTTCAGACATTGGGCTACAACACTTTGGGGCCAAAGCAGCTATAGCAATGCTCCCTTCCCCTGCCTCAGTGAATTCTGAAACCTGTGATGGCAGCGGCATAAGATGTGGAACCTCAATAAGCCCAAGTCTTGAATGCCTATTTGGAACAAAGGCCTCTGTCAACATTCACTGGACAGGTAACGTGAGAAAAAAACTTTATTTGTTAGGCAATGAAGATTTGGGGGTCATTACTTCAGCCTATCCTGACAAATGCTCCCTTCTACTGTGTCAGCTTCACCTTCCTCTTGGATCCCACTTTTAGATATAAAGTAACTAGCAATTCTCAGAGCACATGCTGTTTTGTCCAATCTACAGGAGGTTAATCCAGAGCCATCTAACAACAGCAAAGAATCTGCTTTCTTGTGAATCCCCAGCAAACATTTCTTTGTGTTTTGTTGGTCCACATTCGCTCTCATGCTCATCCCTGAATCGACATGTTTGACAGAGTATGAAATTTCATGAACTAGCTAAGACTTGAGTCATAAGATATGCCCCACCCCTACAGTCAGGAGTAGAGTTAACATTCTCCCCAAATTAGGGAGACTAATTTGTTATTCAAACCAAAATAGTTCAGCGTGATAGAGAATGTATTAATAATTGTGCCAGAATAACAGGCACAAACCAGGGCTCTCAAAGTCCGTGGCTTCTTGGGGGAATATATGGACACCTGAATGAAAAGTTGGCAGTTACTAAGAGAAAGTGGAATGGATATTGGGGAGATAACCACAATGATCAGTCTAAAAAATATTTTAACCAAATACATACCTACCTGTCTTAGCCAATTCAGGCTGCAATAATGAAATACTATAGATTAGGTGGCTTATAAACAACAGAAATTTATTGCTCACAGTTCTCGAGGCTGAGAAGTCCAAGATGAAGACAAAGGCAGATTCAGTGTCTGGTGAGAGCCTGCTTCCTGGTTCACAGATGGCTGCATTTTTCCTGAGTCCTCACGTGGCAGAGCGGCCAAGGGAGCTCTCCGGGGCCTCTTTTCTACAGGCTGCAATCCCACTCATAAGGGCTCCACTCTAATGTTCTAATCACCTCCCAAAGGCCCCACCTCCAAATATTATCACATTAGGGATTAGGTTTCAACATATGAATTTTGGGGGGACACAAGCATTCAGTCTATAGCACCCGCAAAGAAAATAAAGAGTCCTTGAGGTAGTAATTACCATATACTCTCTTTTAGGAAAACTCAGCAGAGTGCAAAGCCTGCTCCTGAAGACAGCTTGTTTTCAAGATATTCTTTCCAAGGTTACACAACTGGGAATCAACAGCAGTGAACTCAAGCCTTTTCTTGTGTCTCGGACTGCCCAGATCCCACCACCAAGGTTTTCTAAAGACCTCAGAGCAGAAATGACAAAGAACAACATATTCCACCTTCTCAGAAGTAAACTCATGAGTTTGAGGTTATTTTCACTACAAAGATGTTGACCTCCACAAACTGAGGAGAGGGAGACTGTGTTATCTCACAGAGCTCAGGAGGTAACATCTACAACTAGTCTAAGTGCTAAGACTAGCTAGTTGACTTACTTTAGATAAGTCATTAATAGATCTTCTAAGTCCTCATCTGTAAGAGGGAGATAATGATACTCGGGATCTACTTATCAAACTGAGCTGTTTTGAGGCTCAAATTAAGAAAATGGACTTGAAAATCTTTTTAAATATTAAGAGTACTATAGAAGTGTAAAGTATTATTATTAAGAACTTTCAGCTAGGTCATGCACTTTTATGTGTGAGGCAGTTTTAAGGCCACGAATAATCATTCTCTAGTAATTGCATACGTAAATGCTCCCAGAGGTCTATTTCAGCAGGCTATTTAGATAAATCAAAACTGATGACAATGCTATTGATGATGATAATGATGATACTTCTCTATTCGTGAATGAGAAGCTGGAAGCAAAGCTAACTGATCTCCTACCTTGATCTGTGGAAGAAGACTAAGTACCTTTTAGTGTTTTTATTTTTTAAAGATTTACAGTGGTGATATAATCGGAACTGTAACTTTTACTATCAATGTGAGCCGGTGTGTTCACTCATACTAATCCATTAGTAACTAATTTTACTGTTTTTCTCTCTTCTCCTATGAGCATCTGGTAACAGTGCAGCTCCAATAAGTCTTGCTTTGGTGCCTCCAGAGTGATTCAATCTTAAAATGACTGTGGACTCTGAAAAGACAGGGAAAAACTGGCCATGGGTTCTCACGGGAGTCCCCTGGCAGACAGGCAGACCTGAACCTGCTGTCATCTTTAGGAGGTCATAGAGTTGAGAAATATTTCCCCTGTGGATACAATACAAAAAGAAGGTGGGAAAGCAGACAGTGAAGAGCCATCACCCTGTGTCCCCTCACATCTTGTTTAGAACCAAAAAGTGTACGGAATTTAGAAGTGTCTCGGAGATGGGAGAAATATTCATATCTCCTTGAGTTGGCGCTCTCTTGTTAACGTCAGCATCCTTCTTTAGCATCTGCCTTTATGCTTCTTCTCACCAAGGCATTTCAGCATGAATATGAATCTGAATCAATGATGCATCGTACATGGCATCGGTATAGAAAATTTAACTTGCAACAAAGTCAGGCCAAAGCTTTTCATAAAATGTAAAGATATGTAATGTCTTAATTTACGTATGGTATTGTAGTCAGAGAAAGACTTGCTGGAAAGAAGACAGCTCACTTAAATAAGCAAAGGGAAATAATTGCTATAAAAATACAATTAATTTCATAGATATCCAAGGACAGAACAAAGTTCATGCATATAGGTACCTATATGATCTAACATGGCTAGAACAGCATGATTTTTCTGTGCTCTCCCCTCACATAAAAACATGCAAGGAAAAGTTTTCTACTCTGATTTTCTAAAGAATTTATTTGAAAAGAAAAAGGGCAATTGTTTTTATCCACAACTATATTGATAAATCCTCTTATAGTCTGAGTATATTAAAAGACTTAAAATAAGCTTTGAATTGAACTGGAAACTTGTTTACATGATGCTACTTTACATAGATCACCAAAAATAACTTTAGTTGTTTTCATTTTCAACATAAATATGGGGATTCCATAAGTAGTACCTATATTGGGTAAAAATAAAATAACATTCTGATGAATAGACACATTAATTAGCATTATTCATGGCATGAAGTACTACACCCAGAGTAACGCCTTTCTAACTTAAGTAGTTACAGAGGACCCCAGCCAGCCTGCCTGCCCAGTGCCCATGTGACTGGAAGGAATCCGACCCATGTGATTTATCCACGGAGCTCTTTAGGTAAGCCACCTTCTGGCATCCCCAAACATACATTCCCATTCGGGGGAGAAGCAACTCAAGTTTACTGTCGCTGAAGAAATGCACATCAGCTGCCTATACCAGTCACCCTGTCGTAAATAGAAACGGACAACCAAAATCAAAACACATTTGAGAAGAGAACCACTGCTCGAAACAGACATGTAAAGATGAACAAACAAAATAATTGATCCCAGAGTAAAAAGATATTATGCAAGAAACACAAGAAAACTTTAAAAAAATTAAATTGATATCCTCAAAGTTATTTCAAAGGACAGTAGTTCGGTAAAACAAGCACTGTCTGCTATGAAAAAAGAGCAGTTAAGAACGTAAAAGAGTTTTTGGAAAATAAAGATATAATTTCCAAAATAAGAAAAACTTACTAGAAGTTCTGAATAATAAAACATGCATAGCTGAAGACTTCAATCAGTAGCTTGGAACAGAAAACTGAGGACGTTTTCAAAATTTAGAGCAATAAAACATGATGTAGCTCCAGGAGACCCGTTATCTGTCTAACAAGAGTTCTCAGAGGAGGAAACAGAGAAAACGCAGGGAAAGTAGCCATCAAAGGCACAATAGTTATTCAAGCTGGGAGATGGGAGCCTGAGCACACATTCCTGTCTCCCCTGACTGAATAGTGAGATACACAGCTAATGTGGAGAGGGCCTTGGGAGTGGGAGGGGAATAAGGAAAGTGTGGCCCACTTAGGATTGAGTGTCCTACACAGACAGTTTGTTAGGCCTGGGTAGGGCAGCTTCCGTAGAGCATCATCGACAAAGCCGGGAGAATCAAAGACCAGGCATCCAAGGAGAGGGTTATCACTCTAGTGGAAACTGGAGTGAAGTTTACTGATTTTTCATCTCCTGGAATAAGATCTGTCTATTTGAACCTAATAGATGTCTCTAACACAAGGAAATCCTCTAGTTCCACCCTTGCAGGCCATTCTTAGGACGAATTGTAGCACTGGGCTGAACTGCCCCCTTTGTGCGGCTGAAGAAGGACCAAGTCCCCCCCCTACACACACACTCAAACTAAAGAATGCTGACAGTATGTCAAGTTCCCACTCAAAGCTGGCTCACCAGGGAAGTTTCTTTCTTAACTCTCATCTCCTGCCTATCCACCATCGACTGAAACATCTCAACAGGCTGACTTACAGACACTGTTATGGGAAAGCAAAGAAGGATCTCAGATTGTTTAAGGGGCTCAGTGGCTTGAAGGAGGAAGACCAGGGCAAAAAAAGACAGGACAGATGGCTCCCATGAGGCAGATTAATATAGACAAAAAAGATAATTTAAGGAAAAAATATTCTGTAAATTAGTGGCATATGAATTGATATTGGTAAATGAAGGATCAGAAAACCAAAAGTACTTGTTTGAAAAAAAATGTTTTAAGCCACAGTATTTAAATTTTAAAATTCATTGGAGGAAAACCAAAATAGAGTGGATACTTCTGGAAATAAAATTAAAAATATGGTGACTCAAACAGAGAAATTATATCACAACAAAGCCTCAAAATAGGAAAGTTGGAAGTCATGAGTAAAAAGACATGGAAAATGGCTCTAGAAGAACTGAAACACAAAAAAATGGGCATTCTAAGAGGTAAAAAGAGAACATACGAAAGGGGAAGTTTAAAAAGAGAACACAGAGGGGCCAAGTGGTTAAGTTCGTGCGCTCCGCTGCAGGCGGCCCAGTGTTTCATTGGTTCGAATCCTGGGTGCGGACATGGCACTGCTCATCAGACCACGCTGAGGCAGCGTCCCACATGCCACAACTAGAAGGACCCACAACGAAATATACAACTATGTACCGGGGGGCTTTGGGGAGAAAAAGGAGAAAAAAATAAAATCTTTAAAAAGAGAACACAGGAAAGATTCTGCTTTTCAGATTGAAATGTGCCGGGCATAATTAATTTTTTAAATGACACACATTTTGACAGAATCTGATAAAACTATGAACACCAAAGATAAAGAGAATCTCATACTTCCAGACTTTACTACACACACACACAGATCAACTTAGACAGGAAAGAAAATTGAAATGCCACTCTGGAAGACAGGGAAAAATATTTTCAGGCTTTCCAGAGAAAAAAAAAGTAAGATCCAAGAATTCTTTACCAGCCTAGATATCCCCACGGAAGAGCAAGAGAATAAATTTTATACAATCACAAAATATACTGCCTTTGAATCCTTTCTTAGGAAACAAAGAAGCAAAGAGAAAATTAATTCATGACAGATATCTCAAATTTAATAAAAGATTGAGTGTGCAGGAAACGGTGATGAGCAAAGTCTTATTTTTTAAAAACTAAAAAAAGTTGATAAAATTAAAACGATGATAACGCAATTTTTGAAGTATAAAATAGATGTTGAATAAGGATTATAAGAAGCGAAAAGGCATAATTCAAGGAAAAGTAAACAATAGTTTAGAATCAAAATTCCAATAATACCTAAAACTTAGGGTTAAAGAAACAGAAGTTTTGAAATAAAAGTTTGTTAGAAGATGGGGTGGGGGGCGGGGGAGAGCAGCAGGGAGAAGGGGAGAGGAAGTAGGGAAATAAAATGGTGAAGATCATTGACCTATTTTAATTGGGAGAATGTTAAAATAGAGACCCAGAACAGAATTTTGCAATTGATGTTAGGAGTGGGAGGAAGAAGGGGTAAGATGGTGGATGTAGGAAGAGCAGGACAGAATTAGGCCTTCTTCTTGACCCTAAAATGCAGAGGATATATTTGTTTTTCAAACATATAGGGAACAGTTATAAACGTTGGCCATGTATCAAGCCATAAATAAAATCTCAGTAAATTCAAAAAAGAAAAAGACCAAACACAACATATTCTCTAACAACTACAATAAAAGTAGGCATTAACAAGAAAAGAATAGTTTTTATTTTAAATATGTGCACTTAGAAATGTAAAAGCACTCCTTTAAATAACTCTTAGTTTAAAAAAGATCTCAAAACCAAAATTACAAAAATTAATGACAAAGAAAATTGCTCATCAAAGCCTATGTGATAGAGTTCAATATGGTATCTGCATCAAGAAATGAAGAATAGTTATAGCTTAAAAGAATTTATTAAAACTAAGAAAGATCGAAAACAGAAAAGCTAACATTTTAACTATAGAATTAAGAAAAAATTATGTCCAGAGAAATTCAAAGAAATGTATTAGTAAACACAGAAACATAAATTAGTTAAATACAAAACAAAAACTAAGTACATATCAATAAAACCAAAACATATTTTTTTGAAAAATCAAGAAAATGGCCAAATCTTGCAACCTAGAGAAAAGAGAGAAGACATGTATAACTGCCTTCTCCAAGACCTTAGGAAACTCACTGATGCCGTGAGCGCTGGTGTCCTTGAAGAACTCTGTAGTGACTATTCTTTGCAAGCCAGTATGGGAAAAGCTGCCATCTAACTGGGTTCTATGAATTCAGTGAGGATGACAAGATGCCAGGGTGGCAGGAAGCAAGTGACAGCACCTAATCATCAGAGACAAGGCAGCTCTGGTTACTGTAACAGAAGCAGAGTCATCAGAATGCTTAGACCTGCTTAGATCTTTCATGCTGGCTAATTAATGACAGTGCCCTTAGAATCGAAATAGATGGGCAGGGTACTAAAGTCTTTCTTGATTTGTGTGAGTAGAAGAGCTCTAGATTTAATGAAAAAAGTCTGACTTAAATAACTACAACAGAGAATTGTGGACCCTCAATCAATTCCCAGACCCAAGGCCCCTTTAATGAAGTGGAGGCTGGTGTTCTCTTGAGGAAGAACCTTGTTAACCTACCAAAAATGTATGTGTAAATATAAAGGCAAATCTTCCTTCTAGACTCCCAAAGAAACTTAGTGTCATTCAGCAGGGAGACTATGCATAAAGAGAGGAAAATAATCAGAATTTGAGAATTTGTAGACATCTTGATCTAGCACTCTTAGGATCTATTTCAATAAATATTTCTCTAGTTTATATTGCAATTATTTTGATACATATGGTGTCTCCTCATGGGTCATGTCATGTATCACACTCTCGGGGGCGTGATGAGTCTTGAGTCTGGTTACAGGTCAGGAAGCAATGAGAGGTAGTAGGAGTAGGTCCTAAAGAAGATCAGCATTCTCATGCAAACTAACTAACTCAGAGGAAACCATTTCAGGTTCCCAGGTTAGGGAAGATGAACTGCTTCAGTCAGGGGAGATGTTGCTCCATCACATCCCAAAAGTCTCAACCCATTACAGGTCCCAAATCTTACCTAAATACTATCGGCTCAAAAGTCCCAAATCTCATCATGTAAGTCAAATATGGGTGAGATTCTGGGTATAATCCATCCTGGGGCAAAATTCCCCTCCATTTGTGGACTTGTGAAACTAGAAAACTAGTATATGCTGCTATGGTCTAAATGTTTGTGTTCCCTGAAATTCATATGTTGAATCCTAATCCCTAAGGTGATGGTATTAGGAGACGGGGCTTTGGAGAGATGACTAAGTCATGAGGGTGGAGCCCTCATGAATGAGGTTAATGACCTTATAAAAGAGGTCCAAGAAAGCTCCTTTGCCCCCTTCCACCATGTGAGGACACAGCAAGAAGGTGCTGTCTATGAACCAGGATATGGGCTTTCACCAGACACCAAATCTGTCAGGGCCTTGATCTTGGACTTCCCAGCCTCTAGGACTGTAAGCAATAAATTTCTGTTGTTTATAGGCCACCCAGTCCATGGAATTTTGTTATAGCAGTCTGAATGGACTAAAACATATGCTCATAAAAAATGATGGTGAGACAGGCATAGGATAACAGTTATAGATATTCTCATTCCAAAAGGGAGAAAATAGAGGGAAACAAATAGTCACTGGTCCCAAGCAATTTCAAAATCCACTGGATAAATTCTATTAGATTTAAAAGCTTGGGAATAATCCTCTGTGGATCATCGCTCTGCCCTCTGGATCCAAGGCTCTGCCCTTAAAGACAGGCTTCGTTTTTCTTGAAGGGTAGGACATGCTTGCAGCTGAGTAGTTTTATTAGCCTGTTTCTTGCTTGTAGAATTTTAGAGGACCAACAGCTTTATTTCATTTCATCCTGTCTCTATCTCTTTCAGTCCAAGCTGGCAGTGTTTCTGCTGATGTAACATTCTTGAAAACCTTGTGAGTCTCCTGTGTATGTCTTGGGAATTTATGCCGCTAAACAAGAGGCTCCTCTACAGATATTTCCCAGATAATCACATCTCCTTTCCTGACTTTTGCTGAGATGGCTGAGAAGAGCCATGCGTCACATGCTTGATCTCTTCAAATCCACTGCAGGAATGAATGTACTGATCTTTTAATTCTTTCAAGGAACTAGCAAAATGTCATCCAGCCACACCCTTGGCTTTCTCTTTATAGAATACTCTTCTGGCAGGGAATCTCCAAATTTTAGCAATTTTTTCCAATCTAGATAGGCTGAGAATTTCCCAAATCATCAAGTCCCAGTTTGGTTTGGTTTTTTGCTTAACCGTTCTTCCCTTAATTTATCTCTTTGATCTCTCATTTTACTGTAATCAGCAAGAAGAAACCAGGTTGCATCTTCAGTACTTTGCGTGGAAATCTCTTCAGTTAATATCCAAGTTCATTACTCATGAGTATTTTTTCCACACAACTATGGGACACAATTCAGCTAAGCTTTCTGCTACTATACAACAAAGATCCTCTTCCCTCCAATTTTTAAAAACATTTTTCACTCCCTTTTAGGCTTTCACCAACAGAGCCTTCAATGTTCATATTTCTACCAATAGCTGGTTTATGACACTTTAGGTATTCTTTAAGGCAATATAGGCCTTCTCTACCCTGTTTCTCATTTCCTTCTAAGCCCTCGATGAGCAGAATCTTTAACGTCCATATTTCTACCAATAGTTTTTTCAAAGTAATCTGTGATTTTCCATAATGCTTATTATAATTCTTCCAGGCTCTACCCACTACTAAATTCCAAAGCAATTTTTAGGTATTCCACATTTTTAGGTATTTGTTACAGCAGTACCCCACTCCTGGTACCAAAATCTGTATTAGTTTCCTATGGCTGTTGTAACAAATTACCACTACTTGGCAGCTTAAAACAACACATACTTATTCTATTATAGTTCTGTAGGTCAGAAGTCTGAAATCCATTTCACTGGGCCAAAACTAGAGTCTGCAGATACTTCAAGGGAAGAATCTATGCCCATGTCTTTTCTCCCTTCTAGAACTGCATTCTTTGGCTCATGGTTCCCTCATCCATCTTAAAAGTCAGCTGTGTAGCATCTTGCTTCAGTCATTACATTCTGTCTTTGTAATCAAATCTCCCTCTGCCTCTCTCTTTTAAGTCTCAGGAAGACTGTTAGGCTCTCCTGAGTCCCCTCCTCCTTGTACTGTGGCCTGGAAACGTTCTCCAGGCAGTAAAATGGACAATCACAGGGCTCATCTCATTTGTCTCTCATCTCAGTGATCGTTGTCCTGCATTGCTTGATGTCCAATGTCTGAAAACTGTTGTTTCGTATATTTTATCCAGTTTTCTAGTTATTTCAGGGATAAGGATAAATCAGGTCCCTCTTACTGCATCTTTGCCAAAAGTACAAGTTCTTAAAATTTATGTGAAAATACAAAGGAGCTAGAAGAGAAAATAATTTTGAGAAAGGATATATTCTAAGGAGTCACCCTACCACTTGGTTTCAATAAAAAAAGAAAAAACTATTACTACATTGTACAATGTGAATAAATCTCAACACAATAAACACACAGTAATCAAGATAATATGGTGTTTGTGGCAGTTAATTTTATGTGTCAACTTGACTGGACTAAGGGATGTCCAGATAACTCGTAAAATATTATTTCTGGATGTGTCTGTGAGACTGTTTCTAGAAGAGATTAGCATTTGACTGAGTCAGTTCTCACCAATGTGAGTTGGCATCATCCAATCACTTAAGGGCCCAAACAGAACAAAAAGGCAGAGGAAGGGCAAATTTGCTCTTCTTGCTTGAGCTGGGACATTCATCTTCTCCAGCCCGCGGACACTGGCACTGGTTCTCAGGCCTTTGGACTCAGCCTGAATTACACCACCAGCTTTCCTAGTTCTCCAGCTTACATACGGCAGATTGTAGGACTTCTTGCCTTCCATGACCATGTGAGCCAATTCCTAGAATAAATCTCTCTCTCTCTCTCTCTCTGTATATTTATATAGCCTGTTGGTTCTGCTTCTCTGGAGAATCCTGACAAATACAATATTTATATAAGGATAGATGTATAAATCATGGGAACAATATAAAAGGTTCAGAAATAGACCATACACATACATGTGGCTTTTTTTTCAAAGTAGGAGAAGGAATAGTCTTTCTAACAAATGATGCTGGTATAATTATACATCTATAGGCAAAAATAATGAATCCTGACCCATAACTCACACTATATGCAAAAATTAACTTGAAATGAATCATAGACATAAACTTAAAAGTCAATGTTATAAAATTCCTAGAATAAGACATAGGAGAAAATTTTTGTGTCATTGAGTTAGGCAGAGATTTTTTAGATAGATCAAAAAACTGCAAACCATTATTTAAGTTGATAAATTAACATCATCAAATTTAAACTTCTGCTTTTTGAAAGACCCTGTTTAAGAAAATTAAAAAAAAAACCAAACTGGGAGAAAATGCTTGCAAAACATATATCTGAATAAGAAATTGTGTCCAAAGTATATAAAGAAATCTTACAACTCCATAATAAGAAATAGATATCCCAGTAAAAAGTGGGGAAAAGATTTGAATAAACACTTGGCCAAAAATGATATAAGGATGTCAAATAAGTACACGAAAATATGCTCAACAGGCTTTGTCATTAGGGAATTCCAAATTACGGCACAATCAAATACACTTACTACACACTTACCAGAAGGACTAAAATTAAAGGCTGAAAATATCAAGTGCTTAAGAGTCACTAAATCCTCACAAGTATTGCTTGCGGGAATGTAAAACATTTCTGCAACTTTGGAAACATTTCAGTTTCTTTTAAAGTTAAACATACTCTCAACGAGTGACCCACCACCAATCCCACTGCCTAGTTTCCCAGGAGTATTAAAATAATATGTCCACACAAATACTTAAACATAAATGTTTATAGCAGCATTATAAATGATAGCCTCAATTTGGAAAGAACCCAAATGTTCTTCAACTGATAGATGGATAAATAAATTGTGATACATCCATAAATGAAACACTACTCAAAAATAAAAAAGAATGAGCTTGTGATACATCCCACAATGTGAATAAATCTCAAAAGCATTATGCCAAGAAAGAGTCCAGGCACAAAAGGCTACATACTGTATGATTCCACTTATATGATATTCTGGAAAAGCAAATCTACAGGGACGAAAGTCAGATCAGGAGCCAGGGCCGAGATAAAAGGATTGATTGCAAAGGAGCATGAAGGAATCATTTGGGTGATGTAAATATCCTATATCTTAACTGTTTGCCAAAGCTCATTGAGATACACTTTAAAAGTGTGAAGTTTACTGTATGTAAATTATACCTGAATAAAACTGCCTTTAAAAGATGTCTAGTCATAGAAAATCACGTATACACTATGATCCCATTTATGTGGAGAAACATTTAAAATTTTAAAATGTGTGAATTTACATATATAAATACACATATAGAGAAAGACCTATAAAACTATACACTAAGGTGTCTTAGTACCTGAGGCCAGAAATGAAAGTGAGATTGAGGACTATCAAAGATTGGGTTCTCTGGAAGCAGACTCTGATACAGAATTTGGCAAGTAGGGTATTTATTAAGGATCTGTACTGGTATAAGGGAGGGAGAAGAAGCAGAACTGTGCAAAGGAAGAAGCTAAACTGCAATGCAGTGTCAATCCAGTCTTCCCCAGCCCCATGGAGAGCTCTGGAGCATATATGGCTGTTCAGAGGTGTCCCATGTTAGGCTAAAATGGCTGGGATTTTTAGTCCCACGGTGGGTCAGTGAGAATGATGCTAAGAGACAACTCCTGCTTCCACTCCTTTATTTCTAGAACCATGATTTCTTTTTATTGGGGTCATAGAGGATGGCGCTTCATCCTCGTAGAGTGCTACCACCAAGCTAATGCTTCAGTATGCCATGCCAACACTATTAGGCTGTAAGTTTTTTCATGGTGCCATCTCTGATGCAACCAATAAGTCAATAAATCTCAGGGCCAGGGACATACTTCCGCACCTTCTTTTCTGACAGGTGGGTCCCCTGAGCTAATGTAATGTTATCTTATTGGGATTGCATCCTGATGGATCAAATATTTCATAAGCCTTCAGAGAGTCATGCTTGTTGAAGCTTGTGAGCTTGTGGGCAGGAAAGGCAAACCCATGCCCAGAACATTTGTTAGAACAAATCTCTGGCCCTTCCAGGATAGAAAGAGCTCAATGTAGTCAACTTGTCACCAAGTGGCTGGCTGGTCTCCTTGAGGAATAGTGCCATATTGGGGGCTCAGTGTTGGTCTCTCTGGCTGGCAGTTTGGACATTCAGTGACAGTAGTAGCTTTCTTAGCCTTGTTTAAGTGGGAACCCATGCTGTTGGACCCATGAATAGCCTTCATCTCTCCCACCATGACCACTCTATTCACATGCCCATGTGCAAGCACTGGGGTGGCCAATGATCAAGACTAGCTGATGACAAATAGCCAAGCAATTTTTTCTACTCAGTTTTTCCATGCCTCTTCCATGATGGATACTCTCTGATGAGTGCTTACATGTGACACAAAGATCTTCACATTTTGTGCCCGCTCCCATGTGTCTATCCACATGCTTTTGTTGTCACTGCCCATGAGTTTATATATATTCCAACCTTGAGCTACTTCTCCTCCCACACAAAGTAGATAACAAGGTACACTGCCTGAAACTGACCTTACCGTCTTTCACTGTCCCTCCTGAGTGAAATTCAGTGCAGCTGCTGCCCATTTTCAGTTTGTACCCACACACTGAGCTGCCTCATATGTAAATCTCTGTTGTGTGGTTATAAGGGATTTCCCAGATGTCCACAGGGATGAGGTGAGGGAGGGGCACTGTGCAACAGTAGTAGATGGCATGGGGATCTGGGCTAACTGCTCATGCAGCTTGCTTGTGCCCTTAGTCTTGCTTATGCTGGATCCCAGATGTACTTTCCTCTTACAATGGCTGCTACTGAGTCTGCCCTGGTTTACACTTTAAAGGATCTGACAGAACCCAGTTCCAAGTGCATAATCACTTGGTGTCTCATGATCAGAGCTCCATCTCTACCAGACCCCAATAGCACAGCAGGAGTTCCTTTTCAAAAGGCATGTAATTATCTGCCATAAGGGCGTAGTCTAGCTACAAAAAACTGAGGGCCTGTGTTTCGATTCCACCGAGGTAGTTTGCCATAAACACCACACAGCATCATTTCCCATCGCTCATACCTCTAACATAATAGAGTCTGCTGGGTCATTTGGGCCAAGCAGCAGGGACTTGCTGCAGAACTCTTTCTTGCTCTGCAACCCACTCAGTGATGGCAGCCTTCTGTGTTGCCCGGTATATGGGTTGAAACAGTATTCCCAGGTGCAAAACATGCTGCCTCCAAAACCACAGAGGCCTACCAGGCACTGTATTTCCTTTTTCATGGTAGAAGTTGCAAGATGCAATAATTTGTCTTTCATTTTGAAGGGATATCCTGGCATACCCATGATGACTGAACTGCTGAATGTTTTTCCAATGTTATAGGCCCTTGAATCTTTGTAGGGTTTATCTTCTACCATCAGGCACATAGGTGTCTTGCCAAGGCCTCCAGTGTACTAGCCACTTTTCGTTCCTCTGACCCTTTTGAAATAATCTCTTTGATGTAGTGCATCAGTGTGTTATTCCGGGAGATATCCACATAGTCCAGATCTCTTCAGATTACATTATGATAGAATGTATTATGAGAGAAGGTAGTAGATTTAACATAGCCCTGGGAAAAACTGTAAATATATATTGTTGTCCATTCTATGTGAATGTTAATGTTGTCCATTCCATGTGAATGTTTTTTTCTGATTGGAATAGAAAGGAATGCATTTGCCAACTCAGGGGGCACATTCCATGTACCTGAGGCCATGTCAATCTGCTAGCAAATTTACATTTGACACAGCAGCTGCAAATGGGGCAACTACTTGGTTGAGTTTGCAGTAGTCTACTGGGATCCTATAAGATTCATCTGGCTCCTTCAATGTCCAGACTTGTAAATACAATGGATGAGTAGTAGTGTGTGTATTCTATCGTTCGTATGTTTCTTATTACTTCTATAACAAATTACCACAAACTTAGTGGCCTAAACAACAAAAACTTATTATCTTACAGTTCTGGAGGTCAAAGTCTAAAATTGGGTCTCACTGGGCTAAAATCAAGGTTAGCATTCCTTCTGGAATCCATTTCCTTGTCTTCTCCAGCTTCTTAAGGCTGCCCATATTCCCTTGACTTGTGGTCCCCTTCCATCTTCAAAGCCAGCAATAGTTGGTCAAGTCTTTCTCACACTGCATCACTCAGACACCCTGTCTCTTCTCTCCCTTCCACACCTCAAGTGAACTGATTAACAACCTTAATTCCATCTGCAACATTAGTTCTGACATGTGATGTAACATAGTCATGGGTTCCAGGAATGAGGACCTGGCCATCTTTGGGAGGACTACAGTGATGTCCACAACAGCTCGTCTGTCCTGAGAGCGCAGCTACTTGAGTAAATGCCACACCCCGCTGGAGAAGGACTGGGAGAACTGTCACTGTGATGATTGGCATGGTGTCTTAGGGGCTTTCTTCCTGTGCATCCAGCCTCCTCTTTAGTCAATGTGCTCCAGGTCTAAAACTGGATCAGGGCAAAGTATCATGGCTTTTTATTGTGGCAATTGTTCTCAGCCTTCTGGTCATTTATTTTTGATTTGTTATGATGGTACACACCAAGCAGTACCCATATTGGCTCTCATCTATTTTGCCCCTCAGGGTCACTTGTTCAATTAACCATCTACATAACCCTCTTCAGGTCAGATCCCCTTGGCTGTCATTCCAACCCTGTGGCTCACTACAATAATTGCATCCACCTGGCTTCTAGCAGTTGAGGGCTGCCACCTGGCCTCTATTGTTTTGGGTTCCTATCAGCCTAGTCCTATAATAGTCTCTCCTCTCATCAGTCCTGGCTTACAGAAGAGAGGCATCACTGAAGACTTTTAGTGATGCTGGTACCCTCTCATCAGCACATTCTTTATGGCCTTGGTAGGTGGGATGTCCTCTGGGTGCACCGATGGAACAGGATGCTCTAGTGGGTCTTCTGGCCTCATATAGTAAACCCCTTTCAGTATGCCCAGTTCCTTGAGTGTTTTGATCTCTTCCTCCACTGTCTCCCACAGAAATTCTGGTATTTCAAGTTCATATAGCTTATGAGCCATCACTTTTTCTATGCTTCTAGAAGCCACCCTAGTAGCAAGTCCATACCATCTCCTGGGGACTTTGCCAGGATATTAAATCTTACATCTCAGGTGCATGCTCTTCTATTAATAAACTCTCTACAATTCAATCTTATGTCCCTGCCCCCTGATCAAGGACACTCAGATCCAGTCTCCGAGTAGCAGCTCCTGCAGGTACATGCTGGCTAGATTTATAGCTCCTCTGGGGTATGGTCTTTTTCCCCCTCATCAGGCCTAGTAGATCCCTGGCTGTGGTTGACGTAATTCAGGATATAGACCTAGTGACCAAGAAAGGACAAGGAAGTAGATCCTGAGGGAACCACATGTTGTCTCATTTGGGAGAGCTCTCTGAATTGTCTTCAGGCAAGAGAGAAATGCCAACTTTTAATACAGTGGGGTGAACTACTGCTGGAAAATCATAGGATTCTGGGGCTTCAAAATCTGTTCAGATGTCCCCATCCCAAGGCCCTGACCTCGGTGTAACAGACCTGCCTTGGTTGGGAGTTAAACATTCTCTGGAGCTCAGCCACTTAGCTCCTCCTGGGCCTGGTCCACAGCTTTCTCTGCAGGAGGTAGGAGCTTCTTCGTAAACTCAGAGGGAGACCCTCTGGTTTTCACACTTGGCTTCCAATTGCCTGTTAATGCCTGCAGCTTTTCCTTACCTTTTTTAATGAGAGTGGTTATAAAACTTTAGCATCAGAATAACATGAAAGGCTTGTCAAAATTCAGATTGCTGGACTCCATCTTCAAAGTTTCTGATTCTGTATGTCTGTGGTATGGCCCCCAAATTCGTATTTTTCACAGGTTGCCAGTAGATACTGTGCTTTGAGAAGCATTAATCTAAGGTATCAAGGGCTTTTAGCAGTTATCAACAACCATCAGTTCCATTGCCCTTAGAGTTACTATTTCTCTCATGACACTAAATGCCTGATAAATCACACTATCGAGTACATTTTCTTCCACTGATATACCATTCCAACTCACCATCAATGTGAGTTTTAATCATTGTACCTTGTGCTAGGGGCTGTCTGTGCTCTACCTACAACCAGCGGTGAGGTCTTCACTGCCAGTTGGCCAGCAAATTATCCATCTTCAAAACCCCACCTATCACCTGCTTTCTCACGCCACTTATGCCACCAACTCTTCTAAGGTGAGTATTTTTCAAGCAGCTGCTAAGCCTGAGTTTGGTAGGCAGGTATATTAGGAATCATCTCAGGCAGAGAAAACAGGACTGGGCAGAGGGAGAAGTTAACTATGATAAAGGCTGGACAGAGCCTTGGCCAGTGCCCCGGGGACTTCTGCAGCATATTGATTTCCAGAGGTGACAAATCACGCTGGGAGGACATTGCTGAGCCCTTATACCCCCAACTCAATAAGTCATTAAATGTGAATCCTCTTAGGAAGGCATGCCTTTGAGTGAGGCTGCTCTCTGCCACTGAGCCACCCCTGAAGCTGGAGGCTCCTTGCTGACTGATCGGGCGACAAGCTCGTCCTTGAAGAGGGGTATGGGTGGCACATCTCCACATGACCACAGTTTTTAAAATAATAATAAAACACAAAACAATAATGAAAGTAATTTTCTTTGAGCCAAGGAACAATAGAATTTTTAGATTTAGTCCCAGGCAGGAATAATGAAAAAGAAAGTACTTAAGATCACTCAGGTAAGATTTCTCAACTCCAGGAATAAATTTATTTTTTTAAAAAGTCCTAACTGATCAAGACTCAGATGGGTTTATACTTTTCGTTTTCTTCATGGGATGCAAAAAGACAATGGAATAATTTCTATAGAGTTCTAAAAGAAAGGGATTTTGAACCTACAATTTTATACAAAATTTCATACAAAAGCAAATAAATCATCATTGAAATGTGAAAACTAATGAGAAAATTTTATTCAACTAAGTATTCAGAAACTTTACTGCTCACTCAATTTTTCTGAAAAACTCCAAGACATATTTCTACAAATAAATTATCTAAAAAAATAGGAAGACATAAGATACAAGAAATAGTATTGAGCAAAGAAACTAGTAAACTTATAGATAAGTATAAAGAACTGTTAATGTGGATATAAAGCTTAATAAAGAATTGTTTAAATATAGTAGTCCCCCCTTATTGGTGGACTTATCCAAGACCCCCAGTGGACGCCTGAAATTTTTTTTTTTTTTAAAGATTTTATTTTTTTCCTTTTTCTCCCCAAAGCCCCCCAGTACATAGTTGTATATTCTTCGTTGTTGGTCCTTCTAGTTGCGGCACGTGGGACGCTGCCTCAGCGTGGTCTGATGAGCAGTGCCATGTCCGCGCCCAGGATTCGAACCAACGAAACACTGGGCCGCCTGCAGCGGAGCGCGCGAACTTAACCACTCGGCCACGGGGCCAGCCCCGTGAAATTTTTTCACAAATTTCTTTTTCCTTCTTCACAATCTCATGGATAGAAGATTCATTCTTACTGTAGATCTTAGAAACTTCAGCATATATTTTTCTTCTGTCCTTTTTAAGTCAAGAACTTTCACCTTTCGCTTAAAGGAAGCACTTTATGGCTTCTCTTTGGCGTATCTGAATTGCCGGTATCACTGTTCTTGTTCTTCGGGGCCATTATTAAGTGAAATAAGAGTTACTTGAACACAAGCACCGCAATACCGTGCAACAGTTGATCTGATAACCAACACAGCTACTAAGTGACTAACGAGCAGGGTAGCCAGCATACTCAGCAGGATATGCTGGTCAAAGGGATGATTCAGGAGCTGGGCAGGATGGAGGTGGACAGCACGAGATGTCACTACACTACTCAAAACAGTGTACAATTTAAAATTTATGAATTGTTTATTTAGGGAATTTTCCATTTAATATTTTCAGACTGTGGTTGACCACAGGTACCTGAAACCATGGAAAGCAAAACTGTGGATAAGAGGGAACTACGGTATATCCATCCAACTGTGTGGGCCAAACGACATAACATCAAAATGTGTAAAGCAAAAGTGTGAGTAATAAAAAGAGCAATTGACACAAACCACATCATAATGGATGACTTGAACATACCTCTCTTAAATATGACCAGATCAAGTAGAGGAAAAAAGACATGAAATATGTTTATGGGCACCTAACATGTGTGCTATTCTAAAATCTTTGATGTGAAATTCAAAACAAATAAAAACTCATGTAGCTTAAAAAAAATAAGGGCCTCAATTAAAAAACTATTTCTGAGTCGTATAAATGTATAATTACTCTTGAAAGTGTAAATAGAAAAGAAAGCCATGGGGTTTCAATTCTTCTTCCTTGATCTTCTTTGATATTGATTTTAGCCAACACTATAACAAGTACTTACATATTTATGCCTGGGGATGGATGATTAGACAGACATACAGACAGATAGATAGATAGAGCTTTGAGAACCAATCCTCATATAACTGTTTTATCCTGATACATCTGCTCCATCTAAAACTATCTCAGAAGGGTTTATGAACCAGTACAAACAACTATAAATATTTTATGAGTATATTTTGACTAGAAACATACCTTTTAAAATTTACTTTTAAATTTTGAATCCCTGAGTAAAAACAATGTTTTAAATTAGAAGAAGAAATTAGAAATTAAATTAGAAAAAGAAATATTAGCCAAGACTGATTTTCTGGCACTAAAGGACCAAGTTTTGGGGCCACACAAATCAGCAAATATAGAGATAATGCAGAAGAAGACTTCTTGATCATGAAAGCAGTCATGCTCCGCTATGGACAGCATCAGTACCATCAACATTCATGTTGTTCTGCAGGATTCACAGGTTCATATGGCTTATACATAGCACAGTACGTGCTGTGGAGAAGAGCTTAGACATTTAAATGTGTCAAGTAGAAATGATACCACTCATAGGACTTAAGACACAGCTTACAATAATATAGAATCCTGTTATAGTGAAATAACTAGAAGCTATTTTAAAACCATGAAACACATTAGCAGAATGGAATAAAAATACATTTTGTATCTCAGGTAGTATTAACATCATGAATATTATGAATTTACAGACCAAATGAGGACGAATTGAACTATCCCTCAATATTTGATGGTGGCCGTCTGCTCAAGGTTACCTCAACAAAGACCTCAACCCTTCCCTCTTTCATCATGGTAGTGTGCTTGCCATCTAAACCTCTCCCGCATTAGTGTCCCCTCTCACGGGCTGTTCAAAGTCAGCATCCTGCTGCTCAGCAGCAAAACGCTGAGTGACACAGAGGCAGCAGTTCACCTTCTGACGCAGGAGCTCCTCTTACACACAGAATACCAAGCTTTGTTCTTATTTTACAGATGAGGAGTTCCACACAATGTGGGATAAGCGACTGGCCAGGCTTAGTCCGTGGCTAAGTAAAAATGAGGTTCTGTCAGAAGCAATTCACAGAGCACAGAAATCAAAGATGGCAGGAAGGAGGGAAATACACAATATCTCAAATAGTTAAGAATGTACCGATGAAACTATGCATGGTAATTCCAGTAACGCCCAGTGCACGCATACAAAGATATGTTTTGAATGAACATTTAAGAAACATTTTTTTACCAGCAATATAATTTTTCTTTGTTTACAGAAACAAAACTTTAAAAAGTCTGTGCTTTGCTTTTTGTTTTTATTTTTGATAAACTTTAAAAAGATAACCTGTGTTTAAAACACAGTTAAACAGAAAAGTAATTTCCTTATGCCAACAAATGCACACTAGCACATACAGTCCTGGTTAATTAATTGACAGACAAATAGAGCTTAGAAATCTTGATAAGAATAAGAAATGCACGCATTACAATATAGTACAAAGCAGGGGAGACAAAACATTCTGAATTTTATAAAGCTGTTCTTTTTCACCCAGGACCTTACAATTTGTCCACCAACTGTTTTATAAATTCTACGAAAACAGGAATAAAAGATTTGGTCCTGAGGTTCTAGGTATAGAGATAGGAAGAAAAAGCAGAATGTGGGCAGTAACATAAAAATCAGTTGTGAAGATCATCTGGTTACTAATGTAATGCTTTGGTATCCAATGTTTTCTTTTTTAAAGCAAGCAGAACTCAAACCAAAAAGTCAAAAAAGTAAGTTTCGTACATTGGACAGTGGCTAAATTACTGAGAGAATAGAATGGAATATGGGAGAATTTGGATTCAGGGTCAAGCTCCCTATTCCATCCCAACTCTCCCAGTGTTTTTAAGCCAGAAATGTGTAGGGTTTTTCTGGATTTCACTTCCTTTCCACATGCACTGAGCTGCCGTATTTATAACAGAGTAATACCAAGTGAGAGCCTCATTTGAACATAATAAAGATATTAGAAAAAAGCAATAAGCAAAGTCAAAAGTAATTTTACATATGCACACCGTGCATCATTTAGCTTTTCAGAAATTTCAGAAAAACTTATTGGAAGGAAATTGGAAAAGAAGCATCTCCATAGAGCATCTTGGTTCCAATCAGGGAAAGATAATTTTTTTACAACTAGAATGAACTATAATATGCATCTGCTTTAGACTTCCCAAATTTCTTTGATCACAGAACATTCTTTACAAGTGTACTATGTTGATGGAACACGTACAGCATTGTCCCCGCTCAGATTAAAAGAAAGAGCAAAAAGCATAATCTCAGAATAATTACTGATAGGAGTGTTCCAAAAGGATCTCTAAAACAGAACCTAAAAGTAACAAATTAAAAAATTAATTTTAATTGCTAAAGGCAAATGACAAGCAATCACTAATATATGACATGCATCAACATGATGGTTATCCGGTAGACACTACTTCTGGATAAATGTGCAAAGTCTATATCATGTGTTCAAGCTTCTGGTGAGCTCCACTAGATTCTCTTATAGGACATATCATTTCTAAGCAGCAGATTATCTCATAATAATAGGAATCATTTTTAAGTGGTGGTAGTCTTCTTCATATTTTCCTGATACACACTGGAAAAAACAAATTTCCTAGCACTAGTATTTTTCATGGACAACTTGTCTAGATTTACAGAAAACAATTTGCAAAATACTTGTCTGATTTTGTATACCATGTTTTCACCAACGAGGGAACAGAGAAGTTCAGCAAGTCATCTTAGATCTACGCTGTTTCACCAGTAGCAACACAAGGAATGGGAATCAAGAAAATTGACTTCCATCCAGTTCTCTTCCCCTCCCCATGCAGAGAAAGCCTACAAATGTTAAGCGTTTTGGATCCAGTGAAACATGCAATGTAAGGCTATCTTCCCAAAGCAAAGATGTGCAGATCTCATCGCAAAGTTTTAGCAGCAACAGCAGAACAAATAGAAGCTCGTTTAAATGAGTAGCCTTTAGTTTTACAGTGAAGTTTGTGCGCCTCACTGTAGAGCGGAAGCGTTCAGGAAAAGCTTTCCTTCCCTGATGTGAGTCTCCTGTTTTGCACAAGGTGACATGCCATTTTCTCTGGGAGAGGTCACACAACTGGACAAAGAAAATAAATAACACATTTCTTATGTTTGCAATATACTTAACACGTGAGATTCTGTTGTAAATTAGCTTTTGAGATCATGTAGTAGATATACATATGGTTATGATATTTTATTCAAAAACCAATTGTGCCTGCAGAGTGGGAGGTGATATTCACAAAATATACCTGACAAATGAGTCATATCCAGAATTAAAATCCTAAAATCTGTTTTAAAAGGTAGACAACCCAAAAGAAACAAGACCAGAAGACTTAAGTTCTTCATAAAATAGAATATTCAAATACCCAACAAACATAAGAAAAGGAGGTGAACTTTTTTAGTCATCACAGAAATGCAAATTGAAACCACACTGTGCTATCATTATTCAGCCATTAGAATGGTTAAAATGAAAGACTGACAATACCAAATGTTGGTGAGGATGTGGAACAAATGGAATATCATATACTAGTACAAGTGCTGTGGAAAACTGCTTGATGTAATCCACTAGAATTCATTAGCCTGAAGCGTTTCCTTTGGAGAGGTCTTTAAATACGGATTCAACTTTAACAGATACAGGACTATCCAGATTTTCGATTTCGTCTTGTGCCAGTGCTGGCGATTTGTTTTTAAGGGATTGTCCATGCCATGTAAGCTTTACTGCACAATATCAAAATACTTTCTATTTCTAATATGATTTCTTTTTTGATCCATGGATCATTTAGAAAGATGTTATTCAATTTACTAACATTTGGTAATATTCTAGACATCTTTTGTTATTCATTTCTAGTCTAATGCTATTGTGGTCAGCAAATATACTTTGTATAATTTCAATCCTTTGAAATTTATTGAAGCTTGTTTTATGACCCAACACATTGTCTATTTTGGTGAATGTTGCATATGCACAGGAAAAGAGTGTATTTTCCATAGTTGTTGGGTGTGATATTCTATAAATGTTAATAAGGTCAAATTGGTTAATAGTGTTGTCCAAATCTTCAAGCACTAAGAGTGAGGTGTTAAAATCTCCAGATAGTACTGTGGATTAGATAAGATTGTTGATTTGTCTATTTC
The DNA here is from genome assembly GCF_037783145.1 of Equus przewalskii. Classification (NCBI taxonomy): domain Eukaryota; kingdom Metazoa; phylum Chordata; class Mammalia; order Perissodactyla; family Equidae; genus Equus; species Equus przewalskii. Next base: position 58,247,921 of record NC_091833.1, read on the forward strand.
TTCTTTTAGTTCTGATAGTTTTGCTTCATGTATTTAGAAGGTATATTAAAAGCTGCATACATATTTAGGATTCTTATTACTTCCTATTGAATTGACCCTTTTAACATTGTGAAATGCCCCCTTTATCTTAAGTTACACTCCTTGTTTTACACCTTCTTATTAAGAAGGTTTGCATAAGATGTTTTTCCATCCTTTTTCTTTCAACTAATCTATGTCCTTATATTTAAAGTGTGTTTCCTGTACATAGCAAATAGTTGTATAGTGTTTTTTCATCCAGTCTTTCAATACCTGTCTTTTTATTGCAGTGTTCGGTTCACTTACGTTTAAAGTTATTACTGATATGGTCTACCATCTTATTTGTTTTTTATTTTTCCCAGCTATTTTTGTTCCTTTATTCTTCCTTTCCTAACTACTTTTGGTTTAAAAATATTTTTATTCCACTATTTTATCTCTTCTTTTGTTTTTTAAGTTTGTGAGGGGCTCTGCTTTTTTTGGGTATACATTTCTAGTGATTGCCTTATACATTTCAGCAAGAATTATCAGCTTTTGTCTTCCTCAAATTATTATTTTCCACTTTATAAACATAAATTTTATTGAGCTGTTGTCATTTATAGTTTATTTCTCATCTTAGAAACCCCACACTCATTATCTTTATACAGTTAATAGTCTTTTTTTTTTCTGAGGAAGATTTGCCCTGACCTAACATCTATTGCCAATCTTCCTATTTTTTCGCTTGAGGAAGATTAGCCCTGAGCTAACATCTTTGTCAGTCTTCTTCCACTTTATATGTGTGTCACAACCACAGCATGGCTGATGAATGGCGTGGGTCAGCATCTGGAAGCCAAACCTACAAACCCAGGCTGCCAAAGCGGAGTGCACCAAACTTAACCACGACGCCACAGGGCTGGCCCCCAGTTAATAGTCTTTTAAAGATACTTTTAAAAATAGTTTTTAATTATATATTTACCCATCCTTCTGTCTTGTCCAGTGCTCTTCATGTCTTCCTACATATCTGAGCTTCCATCTAGGGTCATTTCCCTTCAAACTAAAGAATCTCCTTTAGAATTTATTGTAGTGCTGTTCTGCTGCTAAATCCTCAGTTCTATTTGTTTGTAAATGTTTATTCTGCCTTAATTTTTTCTAAACAGTCTTTCACTGGGTACAGAATTCTAGGTTGGCAGTTTTTCTTTTAGCACTTTAAAGATATCATTTCATTACCTTCCAGTTCCCATTGTTCTTGACGGGCAGTCTGATGTCATTTTTATTGATGTTCACCTGAATGTAGTATGTTTCCCCTTGTGACTGCTTTGAAGATTTTCTCTTCTTCTTTGATTTCTAGCAGCTTGACTATGATGTCACTTTTCTTTCATCACATATATATTTCTCCCATTTGAGTTTCACTGAGTTACTTCAATCTCTGGGTTGATGTCATTTAGCAGTTTTTTAAAATCCTTGTGTTGCATTGCCTCTGATGAGACCTCTGTAGGGATGTCTTATTTTTTCCTTCTGTATGTAATGTGTATTTTATGCTCTGGCTGCTTTTGAGATTTTTATCTTATCATTGGTTATTCAGCAATTTGATCATAATATCCCTTGGTGTTATCTATTTTTCATCCTTTTTGGGGCTCCTTGTGTTTATTAGATACATGGATTTCTAGTTTACTTCAAATTTGGGAAACTTTTGGAAATTATTTCTTGAAATAATTTTTCCATCCCCTCCTGCTTCTGGGACTCAGATTAAATCTATATTAGACTTCTTGTTTTTGTTTTGCACATAAATGAATCTCTGTTTATTTCTTGCTCCTTTTATTCTCCGTACTGTATTTTGAGTAGTTTCTACTGCTAAGATTTCATTTTCCATGACCTTTTTTTCCTAGTTCCTCATCTACCATTAATCTCATCCAGTGAGTTTTTCATTTTAGATATTATGTTTTTCAGCTCCAGATTTCCACTCAATCTGTATATATATTCTGGTTCCTTCCTCATTGTGTTCATGTTTTCCTCTAAATCCTTGAGTGTACAGACATACCTTGTTTTATCATGCTTCACTTTATTGTGTGTCACAGATATTGTGTTTTTTATAAGACCCTCCACCAGCAAAAAGACTATGACTCAGTGAAGGCTCAGATGATGATTAGCATATTTTAGCAATAAAGTATTTTTTAATTCAGGCATTACATTGTTTTTTCAGACATGATGCTATTGTACACTTAATAGACTACAGTATAGTGTAAACATAACTTTTATATGCACTGGAAAACCAAAAAATTCATGCTACTTGCTTTATTGCAATATTTGCTTTATTTCAGTGGTCTGGATCGGAACCTGCAATAGCTCCAAAGTATGCCTGTATTGATATTGCCTGTGTTAAAGCTCTTGTCTGTGAATTCCATTATCTCTATCATTTCTTGTCTTGTTACTATTGACCAATTTTTCTCCTGGTTATGGGTCACACTTCACTGCTTCTTTGTATGTTTAATTACTTTGATTGGATTTTGGACACTGTGAATATTACATTGTTAATGATTTAGATATTTTGTCTAGTGTTGAAATTTGTAGTACCATTTCATTAACTTGCTTAAGTTACTGCAAGTTAAGTTACTTGAAGATCAGCTGAATCCTTTTGAGACTTGTCTTTAAATTTTAAGATAGTTCCAGAGTAATCTTTATTCAAGGGCTAGTTCAGCCATACTCCTAATGCACGATCCTCTGGATTCTCTATGAACATTCTAGGAATTCAACAAGATCTGTCCATTCCAGATGATGAGAATTCAAATGTCTCCACCCAACAATGTTAACTCTGGGAATTGGCTCCTTCTTGTTCTTATTTAGCACCCTTCTTGTCCTTATGTGGACTCATGAGGATTTCATAAATGCATAGTGTAGTATTCAGGTACTAATTCAAGGAGACCCCATTCATATTTGAAGGGATTCTTTGTTAGATAACTCTCTTTTTTCCATGATTCTGTCCCATAAGTTCTAGCTATCCCCGCTTCCTCCAAACTCCAGACTTTACCGTTTCAAGTCAGTGAGACCACCACGCTCTGCTTGGGTTCTCCCTCCCTACGTCATGGTCTAGAAAATGCTTCCGAGTGAAAGTCAGGGTGATTGTAGGGCTCAGCTTGTTTGTTTCCCTTCTCTCAGGGATCACATTCTTGCATTGCCTATTGCTCAATGTCTAAAAACAGCTGTTTCACGTATTTGGTTGAGATTTTTAGCTATTTACAGTGGGAAGGAAAGCCTGGCACAAGTTACTCCACCAAGTCCAGAAACGGAAGTCTATATTATCTTTTATAAAGAAAAACTTCCAGTGTTAAAAAGTAACATAAATAAAACATCCTGGGAGCATTCAAAGAAGTTTTGTCAATAATTCTTTGGGGTTTGAAGTTTGGATTTTTGCTTTGTTGCTTGCTTTTCTTGCTAAGTTACTTCAGTTAGTTATCTAGATTTTTATGATCACTTAGAGTCCACTGTTGCCTTCCTCTTGTCTGAAATGCCTCCACCTATTTCACTTCTATTCATCTTTATATCCTCTGGGTAGAATTAGACCATTTTTTAATACTATAGCTGTGATTTACAGTGATAAGTTCATGGTCATCTCCTGGAAAATTGTCACTTGGGATATTGGCTTTTGTTTATCTTAGAACACCAAATGATAGAGTCATAAGAGGCCTTTCAGAACATCTGTCCCAATCCTCTAATTTTACTCATAAGAAAATCGTGTTCTAGAAAAGTTCAATAACTAACCCAAAATTATCTAGTTGGTGGTTGGCAAGATTAGAATCAGAACTCATATTACCCTGTCTAAATTCAGTGTTTGTTTGTTTTACTCCATCACATTGCCTTCCTCATCAGAAATGGGATGTATGTAATAGGCTTTCTCATTCACTCCATTTGCTTAATAAGATTAATATCAATAAAAGCAAAATTGTTATCTCCAATCTTTTTCATCATTTACAACTTCTGACTTTTTTTTATTGTTGCTAAAGTCCTTTTTGTGTTTAATAAGTCAAATAAAGAAGCCTGATGCCAGTTCAGTTATCATACTCCTGCTGGAAAGAATAACTAACTACAGGCAATAGAAGGCATTCAAACAGGGAGGGAGGGTTGTGCTAGATGCTCAGGCGGCAGAGGTAGGTACAAAAGAGATCGGAAGACAAGACTGCACATAGAAACATTTAAGGCACAATACGATTCTCTACTCTTCACCTCTGAAGCCAGAAATCTTTGCTGCTCTCCTGTAGCAGGATAAGGTATGTGACTCTGAGTCAAAAACACTTGGAGAATATTATCAAAGATAAGAAACCTGTGTGGCACTTGTTGAAGACAGAGCTTACCTAGATGTTATCAATGTTTTCTCACACTACAGAGGAGCCTATCAAGAAAACGAGTGAGAGCAGCAGCGCTGACTGCCACATGATAGCAAGTGATGTCTAACAGTACCTTTGTGGAAGGTCCCCTCTGAATCAGGATCTTTCTCTAGTCCTGATGCTTCCTATTGCGGAGCCTACAGCCCACTCAGTTCCTTCTACTGGCTATTAACACCAAGTCTTCATCTGCATCTCTGTGGATTTTTTCTTAACTCTGTGAGATAGTGCAAGCTATTTTCAAGTCACTTATATGGAGAAAAAAATAAGTTCCATAAGAATTCTAAATGCACTAATTTCCATTGTGTTAATGATTTGTTTTTTGCTGAGGAAGAGTCTCCCTGAACTAACACCTGTTGCCAATCTTCCACTTCTTTTTTTCTTTTTTTTTTGGTTGAGGAAGATTAGCCCTGAGCTAACATCTGTGCCAATCTTTCTCCACCTTGTATATGGGTTGCCGCCATAGTATGGCTGACGAATGGTGCAGGTCGACACCCAGGATCCAAATCTGCGAACCTGAGCTGCCGAAGTGGAGTGTGCAGAACTTTAACAACTCAGCCACAGGGCTGGCCCCCAATGATTAGCTTTTTAAAATATGAACAACTAGCAAGAGATGATTAAAGGCGCCCCTACATACAAATTCTTCATCATCTTGGATGCAATGTTGCTATTAACAAGACTTAAAAATGGTGCTCATTAGTTTACAGTGTTAGATGGAAAAGAGTAAATATTTTATTAAGCCCCCAAGAGTTACTTATTGACAGTCTTTTCCCTCCTCCCCTCATAGCTACATGGCATTGTTAATAAAATAAATCAAACGTTACATATCCATTTATAGTACTATGTCCCAGAATTCCTTAGCTCACCCTAAAGGCAAAGGTATAGCCCCTTATTTTACGTTGTTACGAATTTAACTAGACTCTACTGAGTCAGGGAAAAAACAACCCTTTTAGAATAGCAGATAATATCAGACAACATTATTGAACGCTTGTGGTAAGCCAGGCACTGTGCCAAACACTTCTACTTACATTATCTTATTTAATCCTCACAACAACCCTGTGAGTTATTATTACCCTCATTTCTTTAATGAGGAAATCGAGGCTTGGGGAGGCCCAACATTACAGAGCTGGTAAGTGCTGGGAGACTGGCTCCAATACCGCAATCTTTGCTTTTAAGCACTCTGTTCCTTACTCCTATGCTTTAAGTAAGAACTTACTGTGCTTGCTACGCAGAAAGACAGACTTGTGTCAGTCCCTTAAGGTGGCCGCTTTTGGATTTTTATTTTTATTTTTATTTTTTTTAGATTTTATTATTTTTTCTTTTTCTCCCCAAAGTCGCCCAGTACATAGTTGTGCATTTTTAGTTGTGGGTCCTTCTAGTTGTGGTATGTGGGACACCACCTCAGCATGGCTTGATGAGCGGTGCCATGTCTGTGCCCAGGATCTGAACCGGCAAAACCCTGGGCCACCAAAGCGGAGTGCGCAAACTTAACCACTCGGCCATGGGGCTGGCCCCTAGGTGGCCGCTTTTGAAGAACCAAGATAGAAGACAGATAAAGCAGAACAATGGATAACACACAGGGTTGTGTTCAGTTTCCTGCATATTGGCTGCTATTACCAACATTTCTCTCATACAAAAGAAAATATATTTGAATGCAAACAGTAGAGGATGATGGTATTTAAGAGAAATCCTTGAATGTTCTCTAGTTTACAAAAAAAGTAAACCATTTGCAAATTTCAATATTTTACATATTTTAATTACAAATTACTTAGGATGTTTGAGAACTATAAGACACCACAGTTTCAAGACACTTAAGAAGACTAATCTAAAGAATTACCAAATATCATACAAACAATTACAGTATTTTAATATCAGGAGTCATAGGTTCTAATCCTTGTTCTAACTAACAAGTATATGAATGACTTTGACCTTATCTGTAATATGAGAATGATAATGACAATAGCACTGAACTCATAGAGTTGAAGTGTTGACTGAAAATATAATCATTGCAAAGTGCCTCACACCTGGAAAGCAGTAAGTGAGACTTGGCTCTTCTTCTAATTTGCCCAGATCACTAGTCCATATTAACAGTTCTTCTGCAGCCCAAGATGTGAAAAACTCAAATGGGACTTGTGCATGTAACTAATCCCACTAGAGTTCCAAGCACTAGGATTAAAGGTACTGTGTGCTTGATTTGTTTTCTACAATAGTGAGGAAGCTTTGGAGTTCTCCACCATGACCCGGCTTTTCCTTGACTCCCACCAGTTAGACAGCTGTGGAGCTGAAGAACTCGTGAATACTTAGTAGAAATAATCTGACTGTAAAGAAAGAGGACACGTCTTCCAGGTAAGTGGCATTGGCAAGGAAAACTACTCCATCCATTCATTCTGAAGGAAAAGCAGTATAAAAATTGGAGAAATGGGGATTGTGGTGGAATTTGGTTTTCAGAGTCAAAGAATCTCCCACAGGAATCTTGAATCTACCACTTAATCATTTGTAACCCTTGGGCAACTTACTTAAACTGTTTCCTCAAGTATTAAATGGGACTAATAATATTTACTTTGCAGGGCTGTTGTAAGGAACAGAGATAACGTTTTAAATAGGCCAAAACCAGCACCGTAGACATAACGAGAACTAAATAAATGTAGGCAGAAACTCTAAATAATACATTACTCTTACCATTATGGTGTTGATTTTGCCAGTAATATTGATAACGATAGTTATAATGACATGATTTATATTCTCTGAAACAGAACGTTCCTATAACCATAGAATAATACTGATGAGCATTCATGAGGATGTTTCATAAGTTAGACATACAGTATGAACATTTCACTAACAGAAATACAATCTACCTGGTATTATTATAAGCTAACCTCTGTATTCTTAGCTATAAAACTGGAGAATATATGTTACTGGCATAATTGGCTACTAAAAAGAAAAATTTTAGTTAAATCTACCCCATCCCAGCAATTATTCAAACCCAGGTGGTAGAGGTTCTGCTTTATTTGGTTTATCTTGGAACACAAGTGTCTTTTCTTTGCCATCTGACTTCCTGTTGCATCACTGTTCTTTCTTTAGCAAAGTAAGATGGTCTGCCTCCAAGTTTAACATAACTGAATGGACTTGTGGGTATCAAGTAAGCACATTAAAAATACACCCAAGGCCTTTTGGGAATATCTGACGCTGGTCATTAAATAACCATCCTGCAGCTCACAGTGCCCCGAAATAGCACTTTGTATCCTATTACCTGAAGGGATTAAAAGAAAACCATATATCAGAACTCAGTTCTGAGTTACAAAGACAGAAGGTTTCTGCAGTTTTAAATGACCTGAAACTCCCTCAAACAAAACTGAAGGAGATCAAAGTTTTGGCCCAGCAACTTCAAATATCAGATGAAATGCCCTAGTTGGGTTAGCTTGATTCTTCTTCTTTAGCCTGATTGTTTCTCTCTATCACCTTGCGCCATTAATGGAGAAATTAAGCTTTGAAGTTCTAACGGCTCAGCATTTTCAATTATTCATTCCAGCCAAGGAATTTTTTTTAAAGAAAAGCTCAGTGTTCTCAGTTATGATAAGCCTACCAGCAGACACTGATACCCAACCTGAACTGCTACCCAAAAAAAGCATCTCTTCCATAGAAATTTTTCTGAGGATTTAAAAAATCCATTCTATTGCTTATTTCCTTTCTTAAAGTCCAAACTCATAATCAGCTTAAGGCATAAAAATTGTTTAATAAGCATTTTAACAATTTTTTCCTAAAAAGTATTTTCAGAATGGCTAGGGATAGAAACAGGGGAGGAATGTGGAAACAAATATTACAGTCATTTTAGGACTAATTCTATTATAAACACTATAATCTAAGATACAGTATTGACGCTCTGGCCCTGATTTATTGCTTGGCTAGTCCTTAGGAATATACCAAGCTCTTCTAGTTAAAAACAAAACAAAATAAAACAAGAAACCTTCCTGTTCTTATCATCTCCTCATTGCTCCAATGTGACCCTTCTTTGTTTTTATTGAATAATTTCTTCTGCTAATTGTCATCTACCTTGATGACAAGTCAAGGAGGTCCTACGAAGCCTTTATCACTCTTTACAAGACCGGCTCTCAATGTTTAAGAAGAGTTTGGTGAAGACATTACTTCTGCTAGTCTGATGACTCCAGAAAAGCTCTAATGACTTTGGCAAGACTAGGGTGTTTTGTTTTTCTCCCCTTGTAAACTGCATGCTCAGTCTTCCTTTTAAGGAGTTCTACATTTGCTAAATGAAAGAGATTGAAGCTTCCCTGATACTATTCTTTATTCTTTCAAGATTTGTATTGCTCCCAAGCTGTATCATGCCAAAATGAGATCATTCAAACACAAGCAAGAGTCTAATCTTTAAAAGCCCTTATTTTGGTGAATAATTATAGATTCAAGGCATTTGATTACTGCTTCAGAATATTTTTAGGAAAAAATCTCTGATACCTCATGAATTTTCCCCTTAAAAAGCTCCATTTTTGTAAACTTGCCGAGTTTCTCACAGACTCCAGAAATGTGAACACACTGAGTTTATCATTCATGTGAGTTGGGAGCGTGGTGACAAGGAATTCTATCTCCAGAGATGAGTGCTTAATCCCAGGTCTGGGAAGACATGAATTGCTAGAATTTTTCCCCCCGTGGTTCAGTTTTACACTTGCATTAATAATGTTTATAATGCCACTTCTCATTCAGACCCAAATCAAATGTCACCAATCCACAGAGGCCTTCCCTAACCCTCCTCTCTAGAGTATCCTCACCCCATCATTCTTCATTACTTCGCCCTAGTTCTTTCCTGCATAGCATTCATCACAATGTGTATTGTCACTTGTGGGCTGAATGCCTTAAACTACTAGAGGGTAAACTCCGGAGAGCAAGTGACTTGTCATCCTCTTCATTTCTGTATGCCCAGGGCCTAGTATTGGGTTGAATGAATGAAAAAATGAACTAAAATTTCCTGCTACCTGTTCAATCCCTTTGATCCGGGTCATTATATTGGGTACTTCTACTCCATTCCTGAGCTCTCCTCAACCAAAATATATCCAACATGCTCCCTCTTTTTCCCCCAAGAGTTTATTGTTTTGTTTTGCTTCTTGATTATCCAGTTAATAGGTGCTCATTTTAGAAAATCTAGGGGGGAAATATAAGTCATATCAAAAGATATTTAAAATCACTAGGGTTTACCAATCATCCCAGTTTGTCTAAGAATTGAGGGGATTTCCAGGACACGGGAAAAAACAGAAAAATCCAGGGCAGTCAGGATGAATTGGTGACCCTACACCTCACCTCTCACTCAGTAGTTACCATTAATAATTTACTCTATTTTCATCCATTACTTTATGCATATTATAGTTAACTGAGATTTCCTTATATAGATAATATTGAATTCAGCTCTTTCCAGTTAATTTTATATCAAAAGCATTTTCCCACATGATTAAAGTCTTTCTTAACATCATTTAAAAAACTGCTTAATATTGCACATTCTACTTAAGAGGGAGTGTAATACAAGACTGAAGACCAAAGAGTCTGCACCCAGATTGCCTGGATTCAAGTTCCAACTCTGTCTTGGGCATTTTACTCATTCTCTCTGTGCCTTTGTTCCCTCTATTACCCTCTGTCTCCTCTGTTACCTTCATTACCCCTCTATTTCTCTTGATAGATCGTCGTGTAGTAAGATAGGATGTTCATCTACAAGAACGTCAGACCCTGCTTCCTCCCTCTTCTAACTTTCAGAGTCCTTCCTCTCAAATCAGCCTTTGTATTCCTAACTCTACCTCAGTATCTGCTTCCCAGGGGATTCAATCAACACAGAAACTTTGCTAATTTGATAGAAGAAAAAAAAGACATCTTATTTCAGTTGCATTTCTTTGATTACAGATGTGATTGAATATTTATTTATCTTTCCTAGGCTCTGAAATTTTTGTAAATTGACTCTTCATGTTCTTTGCCCATTTTTTCTATTGAGGTCTTGGTGTTTTTCTTGTCTGTTTGTGTTTGTTCTTTATATATAAAAGATGCTAGCCCTTTTTGTCATAATTGGTTTTTGATGTACAGCAGTTCTGCATTGTTATGTGGTCAACGATAATAAATTACTTCATAATTTATATCTTTGCTCTAATGTCAAGAGACTACCTTCCTTTCCAGAGATCAGTCACTTATAGTTTCTCCCTATTTATTAATAGTTTATATTTAGTCCATGTGGAATGAATTTTCACATATGGTATGAGGTGAAAATCTAAATTGATTATTTTTCCTATGAAACCACATCTCTTACCCTTTCTGATTGATTTGTCAAGTCTGCCAATATCATTTATCAAAATTTTATACATGCTGGGTTCTTTTCCTGTTGCATGCATTTATTTGTCTTTTTCTATACAGTATACTGCTAAATTACTGTAGTTTTATAACCTGTTTTGGTATCTGCTATATTGAATCTCAATAAATAAACCTTCTAGGCTTCTGCATGTTTTCCAAAATGTAGTTATGGCACTTTAGGTTGCATCTAGACAAGGCCACTTTCTCTTTCTCTTACTGTCCCAAGTCTGGAAAATTTGTCATTGCTAAGGCTAGTGGTAATGATGGTAATAATATAGAGAATTCTCATAAACCCTCTACATAAAGTAGGAAAAACTAATTTGCAAAGCAGCATTGTTTAAAACACGATACAAATGTGATTAGAATGCCCTTGTTAGTTTGTATAGGAGCTTGCCAGCTTCAGCCTATTTTCTAAGGCAGAGAAAGCTAAGGGCCCAAGATCCAGAATGTGATAGTCATATCCCAGGACCCATCAGTGGTGTGTCCTTTACTGTGACATGAAGCAAAGTTAAGAGAACGTGTTTATCCAGCTACTGTGTGACCAACAGCATCACCCCATTCTTGGATGCAGAAGGTGATCAATAACTATGACAGAAAAGTGAATGGAAAGAGAGGACCATAGTCAAGAACTGTTTAGACGCTTCTGTTGCCTCTACCACCATCTTTTCAACAATCCTGGGCAAACTGAATTCAGAAGGAGGGTGGGATCGGAAATGACGGGCGGCAGTGGGCAGTGGCATGCCAGGCAGCAGCAGCTTGGTCATCCTCAGGATACATACTACTAAGGAAAACAAAAATAAAAACACTTGAAAGGCAGGCAGAATTCCTTTGTAACAGCAATCATCTTGTAGGCTACCTGCAATTGTGTGAATATGTTTTAGTCGTCATGATTTCATGTAGGGTATAATTAACCCTTTGTGTCATGATAGGGATCTGCTGCAACTGGATTTCGCTTTACCTCCATCCAGGAGAGACCTTTTCTTCTTCCTTCTTTTCTTTCTTCCTTCCTCCCTTCCTTCTTTTTCCTATTGCTCTTGTGTCTTTTAAGTGGGTTTAAAATAAGTACGCACCTTTTAATTTACTCGGATGTATAAATAGGGAAAGGGCAAACAAGTCTTTAATGAACAATGAAGCCAACAAGAGCAAGAATAAATATGCAGCTGAGGCTTGTAAACTGAAATAGAATCCTTCTTAAGATTCTGTAGGATGAAGGTTTTTCTTTAACCAGTAAGTTTTAAAGTTGAATGTGAAGAGAGTCCTTATGAGGAAGAAATGCTCCCCTGCTCTGGTTAGAGATCTGCCAGCACCCCACAAGGCTGTTGAGTTGGCAGGCTACCATGGATATGGGCTAGGAAGCTATTTCCTGCAACAGTCCATTCGGGGCAGTAGCTAAGCTCCACACTGGATAAGGAGTTTTAAGGGTTTTTTGTGGAGATAGTGAAAAGTTATCTGACTTTGAAAGACTGGTTGAAGGTGGCACATTTTTATAACACTGAAGCATCACCTCACTCTGACTGGATAATAAAATTCAGGGCAAAGAATAAATCACCTAGGGGCCGGCCCAGTGGCGCAGCGGTTAAATGCGCACGTTCTGCTTTGGCTGCCCTGGGTTCGCTGGTTTGAATCCTGGGTATGGACATGGCACCACTTGGCAAGCCATGCTGTGGTAGGCATCCCACATATAAAGTAGAGGAAGATGGGCAGGGATGTTAGCTCAAGGCTAATCTTCCTCAGCAAAAAGAGGAGGATTGGCAGACGTTAGCTCAGGGCTAGTCTTCCTCAAAAAAAAATAAACAAATAAAAAGAATAAATCACCTAAAAACACCTACTATTACAAATATTACTTGGAGCAGTAAAGGCATGGTGGTCCTAGGTAAAGGCATTGTTTTTGAAAATGTAAATCTTGCCATCCTAGAATAGACAAATTAGGGTGGCAATTCAAAGCGTGGATCTTGTGGCCAAACAGACCCAGATTTGAATCTGTTACTTTAGAGAACTGGAAAATGGGTTTCTTCATCTGTGAGATGGAAATGTTAATATCTCTTACCTCACAAACTTGTAGAAATTAAATGAGATCGGAACATCAAGTACATAGCCCAGAGGCTGGCACATTGTAAGTACTCAATAAATGAGAGCTATTATCATTATTGTCACTTCTCATCATCATCCTAGCAGAAGAAAGAGCTAGATAGGTCTTCGAGTCCATTCTTCTGCTTCTAATTTTGATCACATTTAAATACTTACAGAAAAAAAAATATGAATCCCTCTTGTATTTTAGAGGATATTCAAGAAAAGCATATGATTTCCTGCAAGAATTCTTTCTCGCTCAGAAATGTTTTCTAGTGTTGCAACTTAAGCCTATTTCTTCTTGGCTATCTTCACTGAGGATAGAAAATAGTTTATCACCCTCTTTAGTAACCTTCTAGTTGCTGAAAATGAAGAAAATTATGATTTGGTCCTCCTCTTCCATTCTCACTCCCCTGGGCCTCACCTCAAACACATAGCTAATTAGTTCACCACTTTAACTTCTCTGAGAGAAAATAAAAGAAATAATAATAATCATATTATAGTTGGGTTATAGTTCACAGTATGAAAATCACTAATCCTAAACACAAGACAGTGATTCTCAGACCTGTCTTGTAATATATCAAGGAATCTGAAGGAAGCTGAGCTCATGATAAGGAGTGACAAGGATCTGGGCAGAGCAAAGGCAGGAAGCTTCTGATGAAGACCTCGATTTGTTAGAGGGTCAGTATGGTGACACAGTCACGTTTGTCTCCTCCTCCTCTTGAGATGCTATTAAAATTACAGAAACAGAGTATAAAAGGAATAATTTTTTTTTTGAGGAAGATTAGCCCTAAGCTAACATCTGCAGCCAATCCTCCTCTTTTTGCTGAGGAAGACTGGCCCTGAGCTAACATCCATGCCCATCTTCCTCTACTTTATATGTGGAACGCCTACCATAGCATGGCTTGCCAAGCGATGCCATGTCCACACCCAGGATCCAAACTGGTGAACCCCGGGCCACCAAAGCAGAACGTGCACACTTAACCGCTGTGCCACCAGGCCGGCCCTAAAAAGAAGAATTTTTAATACAAAAAAAGAGGAAGGGCTCCCCTGGTAAACAATAGTTTAGACCAATTTCTGGAAAACTGAGAGCTGAAGAGAAGTGTTTACTGATGAAGCAAGATGGAAAAAGCCTCAGGCTAGGGAGGGAGAGGAGAGAGCGTGTGTACGAGTAAGTATTGGGGATGGGGTAGGGAATACAACAAAGGAGAAAAATCATCCGAAGACTACCGCAAGGCACAGGACACAGACAGACCAGGTACAACAAATGGTGGCCTTGAGCTTGGGCAACCAAGGATAACACCTATAGTTGGTGAAATAAAATATTAAGGTGTGGTAATAGCTCTTAATGTTACTAAGAAAGTGGTGAGTTGTTTCACTGAATGAGTATCTCATTTCTCATTTGTTATGGAAGAATAAATTTAGATAATGTTTAAAATTGATAACTCAAGAAATGATAGAAAAATCATATTTGGAGACACGAGAGTAATCCCAGGAATGTGTTATGTGGGGCTAAAAAGAGAGAGACTAATTAAAGTGTGTTTTCAGAAAAGCTCACCTCTACAGCTCTCTTGAAGAATCTGTAGTGTCTATCTTAAAGAAAATAGAGAGAGTTCTTTTCTAAAGCAATCGAATAAGATCAATCCAAGAGATCCAACATCAGTTAATAGAAGCTCCAGGAAAAAAGAACAGGAAAAAAAGAGATAAGGACATTTTCAAACAAATAAGAAAATTTTCTAGTGATGAAGGACATAAGTCTCCATATTAAGAAAGTCCCAACTGCCCAGGAAAGTGAATGAAGAAAGATCTATGGCCATATAAATAATCGTGAACATGAAGAATAAAGAGAAGATCCTAAAATCTACCCTAAAAACAAATCTGCTTATCTACAAAGTAATGTTACTCAGAACAGCATTCAGCTTATCAATGATAATATTGGTTGCCAGAAAACAGTGGATAATATTTTAAAAATTCTAATGAGAAATGATTGTGAACCTGGAATTCTATACCCACTTAAACTATCAACCAAATGTGATGTAGACTAAATCTATTTTCAGATATGCAACAACTTAAAAAATTTACCTCCCACACACCATTTCTTAGAAAAATTTTTGAAGATGTGTTCCAGTAAAATGTGACAGCCAATCAAGAAAGTGAAGAGAAGTCACAGGATGCCAGCTGTGCATCAGGCCTTGAAAGCAGTTCAAATTGGAAAAGACGGATAGAAGGTCTTAGTTGGGGGAAAGAGGGGATTGGAGGAGTGGAGGATCCAGTGAAAGGATGCACACAATAGCATAGTATTTCTGATATTAGGTCTAGAAATAATTAAGACTATTCTAGAGGCAAATAGTGCAAGAAAAAGGGGACTTCTAGAAACTTCACAGGGAAAAAAGCTATACAAGGAATATAAGGGAAATGTAATCATAGTATAATATCATATCAATTCATAATTTTTATAAAGTCACAATAATAATATTTTATCATTTTTAAATTTTTACACTCAACCTATAGGCAGTGTATGGAAGACTCAATTTTGGTTGCAGAATAGACCATAAGTGTTATCAACTTTGACAATGTAAATGAGAAAGTATAGACATCAGAAGTTGGGAAGGGGAAAGAATGGAGATGAACTAAACGGAAAGATAGAGGCACTAATGTCTTCCTCTTGCAAGATGGGCAACCAAGTATAACACCTATAATTGGTGAAATAAAAAATTAAGGTATGGTAATAGCTCTTAATGTTACTAAGAAAGTGGTAAGTTGTTTCACTGAATGAGTATCTCATTTCTCATTTGTTATGGAAGAAATAAATTTAGATAATGTTTAAAATTGATAACTCAAGAAATGATAGAAAAAGCATATTTGGAGACATGAGAGTAATCCCAGAATTGTGTTATAAGTGGTTGACTCCTGAGAACGGGTGAAGGTGGAATGGATAGGGCAAGGGACTATTACCCTGAATCATGTGCTCTTATTACTTGAATAAAAATTATATATAGGTAGGTAGAATAATAGATTGAAAGACAAACAGATAGATATACTGGATGCATTTTTTTAAAAAGGCATAGTCAGGCAACATAGAGTTTATAAGGTTAATGTATCAAGATAATTGGAAAGAGAGGAAGTCATAGAAAGAAGGGTAGTATCTTAAGGGCAGCTGTTGCTACAAAGATCTCTGGCTCTCCTTCACAAAGGTATTGGATTTACTCCTCCCATAGTGCAAGATTTTCTGGCTTTAAAAGACTGTCGACCAGATAAGGTAAGCAATTATTCCTTTGAGGCAGGAAATTATTTATATCAGTACAAGAACTTTTAGTATCCATGATAAAGTCAGGGCTACATCATCCAGCTGAATATTTAGAGTCAGAATGAATTTGATTGGGTTGGGCAAGGAGAAGAGAAGAGAGGCAAATTGTTCCTCAACCGAGACTTTTTCCATCTTTCAAGATTTAAGACCAGGACCTGAACATAGTGTTCCCAAAGACCTAAAGTCTCTCTGGTGAAATGAATAGGTCATTGGGCTTTGGTGTCTCAAATTAGAAATTCAAAGGCTGTGAGCGTGAGGACTATCAGATTTGGAGTGTGTCTCCAGAGCATATAATGAATTTACACAATAAGGACACGGTGTCAGACAGACCTGGGTGCACAAACTGAGTCCACCTTTAATGAAAACCGTGAACAACACTTGACTTTCCTTACTTTGGTCTCTTTGTAGAACGGGAATAATTATACCCATAAGATAAGATATTGTTAGAAAGGTGTTCAATAAATGGCAGCTGTGGCCATTAGTCATAAAGGGTATCATAAAGTTCTGAAAAGTAGTTTCAAATCAAAATACATTGAACTCAAAACCACAGTGAGATACCACTTTACACCTAGTAGGATGGCTGTAATCAAAAAGACAGACAGTAAGTTTTGTCAAGGATATGGAGCAAGTGGACGCTTCATATCCTGCTGGTGAGAATGGAAAATGGTGCAGTCACTTTGGAAAACAGGTTTGCAGTTCCTCAAAAAGTTGAGGGCAGAGTTACCATATGACCCAGTAATTTCACTCCTAGGTATAACTCAAGAGTTGAAAACATATGTCCCCACAAAAACTTGTACATGAATATTCATATAATGTAATAGCACAGTGGAAACAATTCAAATGTCCATAAACTAACAGATGGACAAATAAAATGTGGTATAGCCATACAATGGAATATTATTAGGCAATAAAAAGAAATGAAGTACTGACACGTGTTACCACATGGATGAACCTTAAAAATTTTGTGCTAAATGAAAGAAGCCAGACACAAAAAGCCACAAATTGTATGATTCCATTTACATGAAATACAAATAAATTTATTAGGATAGGCAAATCTACAGAGACAGAAAGTAGATTAGTAGTTGTCAGGGCCTCGGGAGACGGCTGAATGGGGAGTGACTGCAGACAGCTACAGGATTTCTTTTTGGGGTGATAAAAATTTAGAATTAGACTGTGTTGATGATGGCACAACTCTGTGAATAAATCAAAAACCACTGAATTGTACACTTTAAAACAGTGAATTGTATGCTTTGTGCATTCTATCTGAAGGAAGCTATTATAAGTCTTAACTTTAAAAATAAAATGTCATATAATATTATCATTGTGTTTTGTGACTAAAAAAACATAAAAATGTATAGAGTAAGGAAGGAAACAGGAGGAAGGAAGGGTTGCAAAATTAACCAGGATAAGTTGTTGTCACTCCCCAAAGGCTTAGAAACTATTACTTTAATCTGGATCATCAGGAGAAGCGAGTATTTGTTGGAAAGGTTTCCAACAAAATCAGAACTTACTTTTCTAAAGAAAGGAAAACTAGCTTCAAAGAAAATATTTTCAGGTTTGGTTTTGTTTTTTCTCTTCTTTAGTTGGATTGGCTTAGGTTAAATCTGACTAGGTAAGAAAAAAATTATCTTTGGAAAAATTAATATTTATTAAATATTATCTTCTTTCATATGAATACCTACGTATGATATGTAAAATGTCAAGAAATAGATGGGGCAAGAAGCATAGAATGGAGCCAGAAAAAACCCTGCCTTTCTTTAAAATAAAGTGGCTAATTTTAAAATGCTGAGTTTGGGACCTGGAATGCAAAGCATCTCCGCTTGGCGCTGTGAATGCCCCCTCCCCACAAGCCCATCGCATTCTTGTCTCTATCTTCACGTTAAGGCTGAGCGGAAGGTTCGTCAGTTCCTGGATAGAATCCACACTGGATTTGCACCTATGAGGACCTCTGATCTTAGTGCTACGTGGCTGATATCCAGTTCTCAGGACTTAATTCTTATCATTATAACATGATAGTAAAACACTGGCAGATATAAAGAGGGTCTTTTATTCTAGTCATATTAAAGATTTTAGAATAAATTATTCCTTTTTTAGAAAAGTTTACATAAATCAAAGATATTGTTATAATTTCAAATATAATTAACATCTATCTACCCACAATGGTTTAAGTCTTTAGAGAATAGATGTAAAGACCACCTAAGACTCCTTCCAGTTCTAAGGAGGGTCGAACCACTGTGTTGCTTTGATCCTTTCTTATTTGTTCTCTGTGTTCTTCAGAAATTGAATCTCAGAGAGGTTGGGTAAATCTGTCAAGGTAACACCGAAGGGCTAGACTAAAGTTAAAGTCCAATTTTTTACTCCAACTTCATTACTTTTTCTCAACACTTCCCAGTTGCCTCATAGTATTTCGGCTTTTTCTTTGGGACTCCTTGAATTCACCCTAAGTAACATCTTCCTTGGTGAAAAAAAAATGCTCTCTTAACAGGCAAAAAGAAGAATATGTATTTCTTTACATAACTCAAAAAAGGAGGTTCATATTAGTTAGATGAAAATAACAAATGCAACTATGTTAGCTTTAAAGGGGAATAAATAAGTGATTAGATGGTATGATTGGACTGCTGGACAGGAACAGATACGGGACTTTCTCGTGAGCGATTTACTTTGGTCTTTTATTTAAAGCAGCCCTTATTTTTAGACTGTTTGATTAGCAGCCAAATTAGAAGCTCGGCAAATTGCTCAGTGGGCAATTTTAACTTTCCAGATTTGGAAATGCCCTTGCATTTCCACTACCGTCTTTAAAAACGAAACCAACCCCTCTTCAGGACACTGGTCCCAAGACAGAGCATCCAGAAGCACTCTAAGTCTTCCAAATCTATCAGAACCAATTCAACCATATTCTGGGGGCTGGGGGAGGGGGTAAGGCCTATGTGTCATATTGGTCATATTGGATGGCTCCTATGTACTCTCCTTGCTCTCTTAGGTTATTTTCTATTTATCAAAATTAGTCAGCCAGCTGCTTCAGAACCTATCAAGCAGAATATCCCTTCTCTTCCTAACCATTGTTGGCATTCATAAATCATTCTGTGAGGCTAGTAAAAATGGCTTTAAAAAAAAAGCAAACAGCCAATGGATTTAACAGTTCGCTATACAGCCATGAACTCAGGCTGACAACACAAGAATTAAGCTCAGGAAGAAATCATTGCTCAGATGGGACCCAAATAGGGCCAGAAGGAAAGGCAAAGAAGCCCCACCAAAAGGCAAATTTGGTTAGTTCTTAGGAACCTGAACATGAAAAGGCATAGTAAGTGGTAAAGGCCTTGACTAGACCACATTAAGTTCCTTGGAATCCAAAGACGAGAATGGTATGTGGCCTCACTTTCTGAGGGTTTGTAGTCATTTCACTTCCCGTCACCCACAACCCCTTTTTTGAGATAAGAATATACAATATGTACATATTTAGGATTCTCCTTACTTTCATTAGGTGTGGATGTGGTTCCAGTGAACTGCCTCTTCCACTGAATGCAGAGGTTGAGAATATGACCTATTCTAAACCAATCTGTGTATCCTATCTCGTGGTCACAATAGTTGGTTCAGGACAATCCATACCACAACCCTAAATTCTGGGACCTCTCTTTGAGTTTTGTGGGGGAGAAAACTATTCTTTCTGTTGGACTAAGAGATGTGCGGGAACCTGGAGCTGCCAAGAGGAGATGGTGTGGAGCCTGAGATGGAGCCAATGTAGAGAGTAGAGTTGAGACAGAGATGAAGACAGAGAGAAGTTGAGTTCCAAGAGCATTGTTTAAACCTCAAATCCTGCCCTGTCTAAAGCCTCTTTTTTCAGTTACATGGGCCAATAAATTCTCCTCTGTTAAAGCAATGTAAGTTGGGTCCTCCATCACTGGCAACAGAAAGATTCCAAACTGATACACATTTCATTTACACAAATGTCTTTGTGTAAACTATAAAATACAAATGCATTCATATTTTCAGCCATTTCTATTGGGAGATAATTTGCAGAATCTGTGGAAATAGATATTTTTAGATATATATCTAGGACAAATGGAAGCAATTATGTACTTCGTAAAATATGAAACTATGCAACACTACTTTGTTGTACCAGAGCATTATTACAATCAGAATTCCTACACATCCACATCATTGACCACCATTGGGACCACGAGTGAATTCAACCAATCTGAGGTCAGCAATGCCCAGATTGTCATACGCAGAGAGTTGTTTATTTATGTAAGCAATCAGAATTCAGTAATTAAACTGAGTAGTAGATGGTGTTTCACTTTATAAGCAATGGAAATCAATTTAGAAGTGAATTGCCAGTGATTAGGGACTAATAATAAAATAATAAAGTTATACAAAAAAAAGTTTGAGTGGAAAATTACCAGAACATTTGATTTGGGTCATGAAAAAAGAGCATAGACTTCTATGGGCTTCACGTATGACTTTCTGTTTTAAGTCCTGATTGCTCCGAAGATACCACTGATGGAAGGGAAGGGAAAGGAAGATTTATTTCTAAATGTCTGTTAAATTATCAATTAGGAAGCTTTCTGTAGCACAAACACAGCTGAAACTTACTTAGAGAATAAGGGAATCTATTGACGCACATAACTACAAAGACTAGACAGCAAACTTTAGGGTCAGTTCAAGCCAAAGGTTTGTAATATCATCAGGGTCATTGCTCCCCGCTTTTTGCAATTCCTTTGGCTGAGCCCTCCTTCTTGTATTGGCTTTTTAGTTAGGCTAGCCTTCCTTATGGTAGCAAGCTGGCTGCCAGCAGCTCCCAGGACCAAGTGCTTTCTCATTTATACTGGTGGCAGGAAGGGCTTCCTTTCCTTCCAACCACAAAACCAAACTCTTCTGCTTCGCACTGCCTGGACTTTCCCACCTCTGAAAAAAATTCCCGTGGCTAAGGAAGTCATGCACCACAGTAATTTCAGACCTGGGAAATGAGCCTGTGCCTGAACCAGTATCAGAACCCATCTCTAGAGCTAGGAAAGATGTTGATCCTACTGAAGACATAGTTTCTCCCAAAGTAAGAGGGTGAAATGGATATAGTGGAGGCAAGCATGGCGCTTTCTCACTACCATGTGCCAGACTGAAGCTCACCAACAGGGTAGGCTACCTGGGCAGTTGCCTAGGGTGCCAAACTAGAGGGAGCCTTCACTGGAAATGTACCTAGATGGAGAAAGTTGTTCGGGGCCATCCCATGGGAGGGTTATGTTCCTTAAGCCTTGTACAATGCCAGACTAGTTTTCCTATAGGAAAAAAATGGAAACTAGGGAGAGAGGAATTCTCACAGCATGTGCATCCACCACGATTGTCACCTACTTTTGCTTTATACTTTCTCAAGATTGTCTCTACTATTTCACAACTTCTCCAAAAGTAATAGCCCAGTGTGTTAGGGTATTTGGCCTTATTTTAACACATCTAACTTCTACTCCAAAGATGGTGATATTCAGGCCCATTTTTTCAGCACTATCATTTGGACCACATTCAGATGAATGCTTAGATGGTATTACTATTGCATACTAAAAACATGTTGAATCATAATAACAGTGAAATGTTAAAAGAAAGGCAAAATAGTTGCCATTACAAAGTATTTGTAGCAGACACTTTTGGTGTCCTGGGTCCCATACCCTAAGCACACTTCTGACTCAATGGCAAGTGACAGTCTCACCCCAAACACTACTATCCATTTTCTATCTCAGGGCCTTCTTTGGAATCTGAAGCCACAGGTAGCTACTTGGTCCATAGGCAAGCAAAGTCAGGAAATACAGCATGTGCTCAATAAATGTTTGTTGAATGAGTGAATGTTAAGAGTATAATAAATTGCTATTAAACTGCCTTGTCAGTAGATGAACTACAGGGTTTTTGCTA
This sequence comes from Equus przewalskii, assembly GCF_037783145.1. Classification (NCBI taxonomy): domain Eukaryota; kingdom Metazoa; phylum Chordata; class Mammalia; order Perissodactyla; family Equidae; genus Equus; species Equus przewalskii. The sequence goes on from NC_091833.1 coordinate 58,269,887, forward strand.
TGCTGTGAGGGGCATACATGCTTGGATCCTGAATTATTTGGGACGTATCAGTATTGTCCAGTAGAACTTTCTGCAGGGATGGAAAGGTTCTATGTGAGGGCTGTCCAGTACAATAGCCACTACCCACATGTGGCCAGTGAGCACTTGAAACGTGGCTAGCGTGAGTAAATAAAATTTTAATTTAAGTTTAATTAATTTGCATTTAAATTTCAGTAGCCACATGTATCTAATGGCTACCATATTGGACAGCACAGGATAAGAAATGCCAACTGTTGGCACAAAAGTCCTCTTACTCCTTGCTACATTCAACTGAAGAAGTATTTATTTAGTAACAACTCATGGATGCACAGAATTATTAGCCTAGCTGGGAAACTCACATGGCTTGGGTCAGCACCATGCCTGGCCCTGTATAAGGCTTTTCTTTTATTTGACTCAAGGGCAATATCTAGCAAAAACAGGCAGGTGGAACCCAGAACCTTGTATGGTGCCTTGGTGTGTGTTTACGATGAGCTTTGAGCACAGACCTTCCCCGCTGAGTTTCTCTGTCTTGGTTTAGACAGGTAGAGGACAGTGTGATTTAGAAATGCATGTGACAGTTTAAACCCAGCCCTTTAAGATTCATTTGCATTTAAATAAGAAAACTAAGTGCTGCTTTAAAACAACCATTCATGTCTAGGAAAACATCTTTGAATCCTTTATTATTTTAAAAAGTCTTTTTTCCTAAGAAGAAAAATGAATATATGTTTTCTGTAGGGGTCAGGGCTCAGGTTGCAAAGCCGGAACCTCTGGTTTCAGAAGAAGTTTCTAAACTTGGCCAGTTCTCTTTCCCATCACTAATAATAAAAAATGCTTTGTGCGCACACGCCTTGCTCTGTGGTTTAACAGGTCACAGGCGGGGGCATCAGGTGCTCAGGGATTCTATTCTCAGCTCTCTCACAGACTCAGTCTTTGACCTCAGAGAAGTTGGGGTAGATTTAGACCAAGGGCTCCCAGGTGCACAATCAAAACGTTCACTCAAAACTCTAATAGCAGCACTTTTGACCCTGCTTTGATGAAACAGATCTGGGTACAGCCACATAACCACCTTGCCCAGTTCCCTGAGCTATCCAGGGACTACTTTCTGACATCACTACCCGCAAGATTTGCCTTTCCCTCTTTTCTTCTCCTCCACATCCTCTCTCTCCCTATCCCAATCTTCTACAACGTTTGCCTATCACATATTGACTCAGCCAACCAGGTAACAGCAAGAATGACTATGGTATAATTTTCAGATCTTGGGGGTACAAATTAACAAAATGCAGACAGGTAAGTCTCAAATACACGGTCTCATTATTTAAACCTGCTTGAAGCAGCTGAACACATTGGTGACATTCTTTGTCTGAACCAGGGGATTCGATCCCTGCACAAAGGTAATTACCCCAACAGCACAATGACACTTTATGCTCCAGACCCAAATCCTCAGTTTCACTGCTCTCCAAGAGCCCCCAAGACCTGGATTCCAATTTGCATCTCTTTATCAAGGTTTCCCCTTCTGGGCCCCCTCTGGATCAGATCTGCTGTAGAGTCCAAGGTTCCAGGTTTAGTAGTTGTGGCTCTTTGAGGGTTCAAGAAATTCTGTCACCCTCGTGCAGTCCAAGAACCATGGGGAAGAGGGCAACATGATACCTCAAGCCGATTTCCAAGGGCACACTTTTAAAATTTAGACTTTACCACTGTGGCTTTAACTCTGAGTGAATTGAGTTGCTTCTGGAGGGTTTTGAGCAGAGAAGTAACAAAGAAGACTGAACTCATCATGTCTTTCTCTGCTAGGTTTGGATCTCTGAACATTATTCAGCCCCATATCTCCCATTGCTGTGTTGGGCCAATCTGGTAGGTAATCTTATTCTTGCTCCAACTGCTGGGCTCAGTTCCTCTCCCACACCACTTACAACAAGCTCTGTCCCTCCATCTCTGCTTTCCTACCTTAGCCAGGTGGGCATCTCAACCTATTGACCCAAGCTTCTCCCTTCTTCGCAGCCGTGCTGCAGCAAACCTGGCTGCAGCCCAGACCTGGCTGTCTCCTTACTGACATCAACAATGTGTTAATAGTTTATCATCTGAAAGCAGTACTGAGCTGTGTATGTGTTTAACTTGGCATGGAATTTTCACCTTTTTTTCAGAGATCCCCAGGACAGGATGACCCAAATCTGTGAGCAGTCCCTCTTCCAAACTGGTACCTTGACCCTGCTGAGCTTGTCACCCCTGCTCCTCACCTTTACGGTCTTTGCTTCATAAGGAAGTTCCCACACTGTTTGTATGTGAATCACTGCCTTTTGGTTATCACTTAGAAAAAAAAGGCTGAACTAATTTATTATTGAAAATTAACTCTTTTTAATAAAATAGTAGAATACCTGGAAAACACAGATAGGCTTAAATGGGGAAAACAATTGCAAACATCTATAATTCCATTAACCAAATATAAATACATTTTCCAAAATTATATATAGGTATAGTTTGTTTTACAAAATTATGATGTATTATGTATATCTATATTTGTATTCCACCTTTTTCACTTCATATTATATAAAGAGAATTTTCCCATCTTGTTAAAGAAATGATTTTCAGTGACTGCACAGGATTCCACTGCGTGATTCTATCATTATTTGATCAATCTCCTATTTAAGCATTTTGATTGTTTCCAGGTTTTTGATATTATAAACTTATAAAACAAATGATCTATATATGAATATCTGAACAGATCTCTGACAATTTCATTCTATTAAATTCCCAGAAGGAGAATTACTGGGTCAAAGAGTAAAAGCCTGTTTAAGGCAGGCTGAGACTGTCTACATAACCTCCAAATCCCAATGGGAATGAGAAGAGTCACAGAGGATTGTCCAGTCCCCTCAGGATCCCCTGACCATGGGCAAGAAGTGAAGTTGAGGGATGCATCCTAGGAACCCCTGGGTTATTAAAGCATTTAATCACTTAAACTGATTTCTAAAGACGTGCACTTGCCAAAGCATATTAATCATGTTGATGAAGTAGCTACAGCTATCAGGGACAACAGATGGATAAACACACCTGGCCTCACACCATTGCTGCCTTCAAGTTCTCCTTTAAAATGAGCAATGGGCATCAGGCAAAAATGTAATCATCTTCAGCCCCCCCTCTCAGCCCACACGGTGAGATACCAATTGACCTCTGCTCTGATTCCTAATTAAATTCTGAGATTATACTAAATCTGAAGAGCAGCTATTCAATGGAAATGAGAAACCTGTAAAGCACTAATACTATACAGATCCAGGAATGGGTGGCACCAGCAAATTGCTCAGGTACTTGCAACATCAGCAGAACAAGGAGAGTAGGATTTTACGCAGACACATCACAGCAGAGAACCAGAGGGTGATTTTTTTTCCTTGAATTTTGTATGACAATCATCTTCTGAGTGATTACTCTCCTACCTCTGTATACTGAGCCTCAAAATACATACACCCGTGATGTAAATCAAACTATTTGCCTCTTTTTCTGATAAGGCAATGCAGACAAACAGATTACTTTATTTGTCCCAAATCATCTATTTGGGCTAGATTCACTTCCTTCAACTTTTGTTTGAATGCCTTCTATGAGCCAGGCATTGTGCTTTGTTGTGAGATATACAAAGCTGATTGAGACGGGATCTCTGACCTTCAAGAAGGCAAAGTCTGGCCATGGTAGCAAAAAATCTGATAATGCGTCGAAGTCTACTTAGGGAGTAATAAAAGCAGTAATATATTGAGAAGGAGGTAAACTAAACAAAGCCTTGAAGTCAACATTTGTGGGTAGGCAAAAACTACAAATACACCAGGAATCTGATAACTGAAAAAAAATGATCTGTAAACGTGGATCTAATGCACAAATTCATTCTCACTATTGAACCCTAGAGATCAGATGCATTTACACTCAAATCAAAGCCTGTAAAGATGAATAACTACTCTTTGGATCCTTTTTCTAATCCAATGATTACTCTTCATAAAAGCTCACAGTAAACATCCATTTCCATGTGATTAAAATCAATGCCTTTGTTCACATAATAGGATCATGCCACGTCATACAAGATGCTGGTTCAAGAAGGACCGATTGAAATGGGTAGATCTGTTTACAATTACAAATGCCTAAGGAAAATAGTCAAAGCTAGCTAATTCAGTGACAGACTACCAAGTTTGTGAGTTATCTAGACACTCTTTTTCCTGCTCCCTCTTCTCTTCCTCATGTTGCTTGGGCCTTCCCATTTGCTATTTACTCCTTTTACCCGGGCCTGAGAGGCAGAAAGGCAAGGTCAAACATCAGTGTTGCTACTCTATAGCAGTTCTGATGAAACAGTTTGATGGAAGATAATACTAAGGTATATACAATAGTATGATGTTTTGAAATTTTCAGGGAATCTTAATTGTCTTTGATACTTCCAGGACTTTTACCAAAGAATGGAAAATTAGCTATTGCTGGCACTAAAAATACATAAGCTCGAGTTTTCCAAATTTTTTAAGTGTCTAATCATTGTTTAAATGTAAACTGCCTGTCTTATATTTTTAGAGGGATCCAGAAAGTCCAGGGTCCATGCTGAGATGTAGACAATTAAATGAATGTCACTGTCACAGAATATTTTCTTGTCATAATGGTCTCCTTCCTGCTGGATAACTGCTGAAGCAAATCCACTGATGAGAAATAAACCGGAAAGCAAAACAGTGTGTATTTCCAGAGCTGGAAACACTGACCCTTTCAAGGCACTCAATCATTGTGACTTTGTTTCTATTTTTCAGGAAGTGAGTGATGAAGAATGAATCATGTGAGGTCAATAGAGGCTGGCAGGATCCATAGTTGCATTTTCATCATAGTCTTACTTGATGGCTGCTGTCAAAGAGGCTGGCTTCTAAAGCAGAACCACATCCAGAGCAGTACTCCTGCCAGAGAGAAGGCAGTCTGCTCTGGCTGGATCATCTATTTTACATTATAGATCAAGTTTCATTCATCTTCATTTCTGAAGTTAACTCTGGTTGAAGAAACAAGGCTCTGCAATTTGGGATCACCTAGCCATCTGAATCAGCTGTCATAATACTGGTAGGACAGCTTCATATATAAGCCGGCACTTTATTTCTTCAAGGGAATGGTTCTTACTGTGCTTGATCAAAGAGTGAGTTACTGTCTCACGCATTGATTGCTAGGACTTAATGTACTATGATGACTCAGGTGTTCTTCTCTATCCCCTGGAGCCGTTCACTTCATGCTAGTTGGAGGTCCATCCAAGAACACTAAATTCCTGCCTCAGCATTATCTTGCAGAGTAAAATCTGGAGTGTGTGCTTCTAGTTCTCACTTCATTCACTTTGCAATCTTAGTAGAAAGGAAAGGAATGCATTTCCTTTCCCTCTCCATTGTTGAACTCTGACTTCATAACAAACCTACAGCATTGTCACAGAATTCTAGTATCTCAAGCACACAAAGAAAAAAGTCCCCAAATGTTGGGGACTGGGGAGAAAAAGACATCAAAAGAAGTACTTATAGCAAACTGTTATGTTGAGCTAACTCACCAGTGTTCCCATTTCCTTTCTCCCTCGCTGCCTTCTGCTACACAGCCAGTACTTACCTTTTCAGCCTCCCTTGAAGCTAGGTGCAACCACATGACACAGTGCTGGGCATTGAGATCTAAAGAAAGTATGAGCATATAAACATGCTTAACTGTCTTCAATGAGGGAAGGAAGAAAGGAAAGAGGAAGTGGGGGGGAAGGAAGGAAGGAGGGAAAAGAAAAACAGACAAAGAAAGAAAAGAATAGAAAAATACCCTTCGCTTCACTCTGCATCTCTATCTCTCTATATATATCTTCTTCCTCTCACCATCAATATTCTGGAAGAGTACACACTCCATAGTAGACATTCTCCCTGAGTAGACTTACTCAGCAATCATCTTGTCCTGCCTAAGCTTTCGGTTTGGGATCCATCCAATTCCCTAGAGTCCTATGCTTGCAGAAAGTTGACCTTATTCTCAGATGTGGATTCATCCTCCTTGCTAAGGTGATTGATTCAGATAAACCAGTTTAGGCAAATTTGAAATTCTCTCAGCCATGGAGATTAGGTAATGAATGAGCCAAGATAACTTTTGGTTTTCTCACTCTTTGAAGAAAGCCTCCAAAAGGCCACTCACACACTTCCTCTCTCTTTCTGGATTCTGCATTGTTCTGAGGTGAGGCCTGAAATTACTGCATTTTGTCACCAGGAAGAAAATCAGACTTGAAATAATCTGACACTATGGAAGGCAGAATTACAAGACGAAAACTTTTTTTTCCCAGGGGAAGATTTGCCCTAAGCTAACATCTGCTGCCAATCTTCCTTTTTTTCTTACTTGCTTCCCCCTCACTACCCCAGTACACAGTTGTGTACAGTTGCAAGTTCTTTTGGTTCTTCTACATGAACTGCTGCCACAGCATGGCTACTGACAGACAAGTGGTGTGGTTCCATGCCCGGGAACTGAACCTTGGCTGCTGAAGTGGAGCACACTAAACTTTAACCACTAGCCCATCAGGGCTGACTCAAACAAAATTTTTTTTTTTTGAGGAAGATTGGCCAGTCTGTTGCCAATCTTCCTCTTTTTGCTTGAGGAAGACTGTCGCTGAGCTAACATCTGTACCAATCTTCCTCTATTGTATGTGGGATGCTGCCACAGCATCGCTTGATGAGTGGTGCTTGGTCCAAACCTGGGATCCAAACCTGTGAACACTGGGTCACTGAAGCAGAGCACACCAACTTAACTGCTATGCCTCCGAGTCAGCCCCCAAACAAACTTTTTAAATGACACAGTTGAGTCTAATACCTGCCCTCCTCTGAATTTTCCAGGTATGTAAGGCAGTGAATTCCTTTATTATTTGAGTTCAGTTTTCTATCACTGGACACAAAAATTTTTTTTAAAGAAAAACCCCACAATAACATCTGCCACCTCCTCTCCTTCCACAATTGTCATTGCCTATGTTCAAGCCTTATCACTTTTCTCCTTAATTTTACCATGCAGTGCTCAGCAAGTTTCTTTGACTTCAATTTCTTTTCCAATCAATCTGTTGATAACACAGCCATCAGACGCTCGTTTTAATATAGACACCTGATCATCGCAGCTCCTTGCTCAGGACTCTCCACATATTCCCATTGTACACAAGATGAAATTTAAATCCCTGATCCTGGTGCATAAAGTCCTTCACAATCTGGCTCCTGCTTGTTGGTCTAGTCTCTAGTCGGTCTAGACTAACCATTCCCTCTGCCCCATCTCTCCCAACACACAGAGAAAGGGACATATTATAGTCTTGAAATTCTGAATTACATTACATTACATATGTATGCCTTTTCTGTTTTGGTGACTGCTCATCTGCTATTTCCTCTGTTGGAATTCTAGAACTTTTCCCTACTGCTGCCCAATGAGTCAATTAATGTTCATACTAATCCAACTTCTTCTATGAAGTTTACTCCAATTTCTCCATATTATCCATCCATGACTATTTGCATACAAGACCATGTTCTCTGAAGGCAGGGACTGTGTTTAATTCATCTTTCTAACCCTGTTGCTTAGCAGCATCTGGCATGATAGGTCTTCTATTTTGAATAAATGAATGTAATGTAAATCATAAATGAATGAGTCAGATGCAAAGACTGAAATCCTACTTGGATTATTGGATCTTTTATACGATAGTTAATTAAAATAATAATCATTAAGAAGTTGACTAAGTCCTTCAGATGGCTTTTCTATGAGCCTTAGTCCCTGAGAGATATTTTCATAATATAGCGGATATTGTTTTTGTCTTCCTGGAATGCTTTCCTACTACCCCACCTTCTTTCAGAATTAATCCCAGAGAGGCAGATATGTGATCCTGGGCCAGTGTCTTATTTTCTTTTTTTTCTTGTGGGCCAGTTTTTCTCTCCTAAGAATCTGACTCTTGAGCAGACACCTCTAAGACCTACTTGAGTCAGCTGCTGGAAACATACTTGATAACCATATTGGTGAGCTCCTGAAGCTGAGAAATCTGGAGCTATTTTGGCTCTTGTTCTTCCCAAAGCTTCCTAAAGTTTGGTTGTTCCAGTTCTTCCTTCTATCCTGTGGCCTATCTCCAGTGTCCTTCCAATAAATCTCCTTTTGTTGTAAAAAAAAAAAAAAACCAAAACAAAAAGGAAAAGAATTGGGTCTATTTCATGTAATCACAGGATTTTAACTTTTTAACTGATGGTACTTCTTTGATATATGCTAAGTTAAGCCCTGGTGGTCTAGAGGTTAAGATTTGGTGCTCTCACTGTCCCAGCCCAGATTTGTTTCCTGGTTGGGGAACCACACCACCAGTCTGTTGGTTGTCATACTATTGCAGTTGCCTGTTGTTGTGTTGCTGAAAGCCACGTGACTGGTATTTCAAATACCAGCAGGGTGAACAGGTTTTAGTGGAGCTTCCAGACAAAGACAGAGTAGCAAGAAGAAACTGGCCACCCACTTCCAAAAAAATTGGCCATGAAAACCCTATGAATAGCAGCAAAGCACTGGCTGACGCAGCACCAAAAGGTGAGAGGATGGCACGAAAAAGACTGGGTAGGGTTCCACTCTGCTGTAAACAGGGTCACTAGGAGTTGGAATCAACTCCACGGCACTAACAAACAAATTTAAGGTTATCATACTATAAGTAACACAAATGGAATATGTACTGTTACTGATAAGTAAGTCAGGCTACTTCCCACAATGCCAGGAAATACCTAGCCCAGTGCCTGACATACAACAGGTCAAGGAATACTTGCTGAATGAATATACTTCCAGGTGTGGGCAATTACGGACTGACTATGTCATCATGGGAGGTGGGGTAGAGGTCTTCTGGCTGTTACATTACTCTATTTCTCCAATCCTTTCCCTTAAAAATCATTTAGTGAACACATACCAGGTCTTCAAGGAGCTTCTGGTCCAGTTATTTAAATCACAGAATTAAGAATTAAGAAGAGACATAATCCCTCCTTCAGGGGGCTCTCAGTCTAGCTCTTAGAGGTAAGTTATTACAGTATGATACAATACAGTGTCATCAGTACTAATACTAGATAAGCAGACGGTACAATGAGAGTTCATAGGAGTAGCACATAATTCAGACTTCTGCATTTAGGGAAGGTTTCTTGGAAGAAGTGAAATCTAGGCTGAGACCTGAACAGGAGTTTATCTGGTAAAGCAGCTGGGAAGGAGTATTGCAAGCAGAAGTCACAACACGTACAAAGGCTAGAAGATAGAAAGTATGATATCTTTAGGAAACAACCACAGATAGATCAGTATATATGGAATTTAGAGTAGGGTTGAGAGAGATGAGGCTGGAGAGGTAAGTACAGCTTATTATCATGGGTCTTGAAGGCTGAGGCAACATGGAATCAACCAAGAAACTTATACAATGGAATGACACAACCAGATATGCTATGTTGGCTGCTGTGGGGAGAATGGATAAGAAGGGGAGAATCTGGAGAAATGAAAACCTCTTAAAGTTGTGCTGTCCAATATTATAGCCATCAGCCACATGTAGCTATTGAGCTCTCCAAATATGGCTAGTACAAATTGAGATGGCTGAAAGTATAAAATACATACTGGAATTCAAAGATATGGTGCAAAAAATAATAATGTAAAATATATCAATAATTTTATAGTGATTATATGTTGAAATGATATTTTAGATACATTAGGCTAAATAAAATACATTATGAAAATTAATTTCATCTGTTTTGTCTTATGTTTTCTACATGGCTATTAGAAGATTGAGAATTATGTATGTGACTTGGATTTGTGGCTTGCATTACCTTTCTATTGAACAGTGCTGAGTTAAAGGGTTACTTTAGCAATCTATGTAAGATGATGAAGGCTTACACTAAGTTAGATGCAATTTGAGTGAAGTGGACTTATTTAAGAGATATAAAGAATTAGGATAGTTAGGTCATATTAAAGGTTGGATGAAAAAGGAGAATGAGTGGCAAGAGTTAAGGGTGGTACCCATGTATCTAGCGTGGGCAACTGAGTGGATATTAGTGATCTTCAAGGAGATAGGAGAGGAGCAGGTTTAAGAGGAAGATATTAAGTTCAGTTTTGAATAACTGAATGTGAGGGCCTCAATACCCAATTGGAAAAGTTAGTTAGGCAGATGTATATATGGATATGGAGCTCAGGAGACAGAGCTGGTGGATTTTTACACTTGGGCATCATCAGACTACATGTGGCATTTAAAGACTTGGGTACAACTGAGAGCACCTAGAGAAGAGAACGGGACTGAGGAGCACCCTGTAACAAACATAGACTTTATAGGCTATTATGCAAATACTAACATATACCCTAAGGTAGTGTTTACCAAATTGTGTTTAGCAAAACATTAGTCTCACAAGATACTCCCAAGAAAAAAACTATTCTGTGGCAAAATGTTGGAAAAAATATTGCCCTCTAGAGATTCTAATACATACTAACATGTTAACATATTAAAGACTGAGAAGTCTGATAGTGAGGAAACTTTTTTTTTCCCTGAGGAAGATGAGCCCTGAGCTAACATCTGCTGCCAATCCTCCTCTTTTTGCTGAGGAAGACTGGCCCTGAGCTAACATACGTGGCCATCTTCCTCCACTTTATATGTGGGGTGCCTGCCACAGCATGGCTTGACAAGCAGCACCATGTCCACACCCCGGACCCGAACCAGTGAACCCCAGGCCGCTGAAGTAGAACATGTGAACTTAACCGCTGCACCACCAGGCCAGCCCCGGAAACTTCTTTAACTTAGTATTTTCATCATATTTGACTACAGAAACCTTCCTTTTCTTCCAATACTTGTTAATATCTTAAGAAACACACTCAAGGAACACATTTTGAGAAGCATTTTCCATGGTAATCTAATCCTTCAGTAGGATAAAAGGTCAAACAGAATTATATCAAATGTATGTCCTTTATGGCAGATTTATAAAGAAATTACTTTGTCATTTCTGTCAAATAGATATATTTTTCATATCCAGTTTCCTCCATGCAAACCTAAGCATATTTTTGGGCACTTTACACTTTCTAGAATTTGATGTGCTCAAATTAAAATAAATAACGGATTTTCTATGAGTAGCTTACTATCAATGCCAAAGAACTGTTGTAAGTTCATAACAAAGAAAAAATCTTAAGTTTGAATATGGGATGTCTGATGGTCTAATAAAAGATTATCCCACGAAGACAAAGTGTGAAGGACAAAAATAATTTTCTAAGGCATCCATTAAAATTGAGGAGGCACAAAATTGTTTTCTTTTCTTATAAACTGCTTATTTAGTTGAAAAATGTGCAAGCTACTATAATTTACTTTACTTATGGTGCCGTTGGTGTGTTGATTCAGAAAATGAATTGGGTAATAAGACACCTTATAAGAGGCAGGGGATGGCATAATAATTTCCCTTGCTTAGCAACTAATATGTTATCCACTATGCGCACTGTCTAGATTTTCATAGTAACGTACAGGATTAGAACATTTAACAATAGGAAGTCCCACCTCCTGCAGCCAAGGGTCTAGGTGTAAGAGTCAGGTGTTACATAAACAACAACAGGCCATGTCTAAACAAAGGAGCTCAGACTTAAATTTTAAATTTTCTTTGGATTTCAGGTATCTTGAAATGTCAAAGTTTTTAAAACCACTTTAAAACCTGAATAATGCCATCACTTTGTATTTATACAGTATATTAATAGAAGATGTTGAATGAATTAAATCTTACTTTTCCTTAAAAAATTCCTGCACAATAGAAGAGGAGTTAGGGGAGGAAGGAAAAGAACTGGACATAAGCTATCTGCTTCTTGGACTCACTAGCTGATTGGTCTGGAGGAAACACTTAACTTCAAGTCTCTGTTTACACATCAGTAAATTAACAATAATATCAGTTCTACCCATCTCACAGGGTTGTTGTGACCAAAACAAAACAACAGATTTCACTAGAATGTAAGTTCCACAAAGGCACAGACTTTTGTCATTTTTGGTTCACTGCTATTATCATTAATACCCAGAAGTGTACCTGGCACATAGTAATCACTCAGTGAATGCTATGAAAACATTTTGAATATTATAGAGATGTAAGGTATTACATGTAACCTGTTATTATTCACTAAACTATGGGAGAGAAAAAGGCAGAAAGAGGGTAAGTGATTTTCTCAAGGTATTACTTAAAGTCAGAATGGAGTTAATATGGGATTTCAAGGCAGGTCTCTTGATATTTTATTTATTTGGTGATTCAACAATTTTTTTTAAAGTGCATACTATATTCCAAGTGCTAGATACTAGATAGATACTGGTAAAAATATATATACATGAGAGTCAAACATGGTACATAGACATTAAACAAACGAATATATAAATAAATACTATAAAGGAAGAACAGCATCTGATGAGAGAACAACAGGGAGTGAGGGTTCCCTAATTTACATCCAGACTAAATGTCTAAGCTAAAATTTATCAACAAAAACAGTTAACTCTTTTGACAAGACATGTATTTTTAGAGAATGTTCATCCATGTTTATACATCACTATTTCTAGCGATCACCAAATCAGGAGCAACTAATCAATATTATCTAGAATTAACCATCCAAGATAGATCTATTAAAACAAAAATTTGAAAAACAATGACAGCATTATTCACTCATCCCTATCATTTTAGTTCTCACAACTAGAAGTTCAATGACATTTATTGACCATAATATTAAAACTTGGCTATAAGTCTCAAAACATGCCTTCAAAATTATAAACTATCATTAAACCAAATTTACACCATGCCTTACTTTTACTTACTTACTTCAAAGGGTTTTGTTGTGTTGAACTTTATTTTTTTAGAATGTTGGGAGTTATCATTGGTATACCCAAACATTTTTCCCATGGGAACACATATTTGTTAAATGATTGCTTTCTCTTGTAAGAAGATTTTGTCCAAGTTAAAGACATGTAATGAAGTCTCTGACTTATTATTCCTTTGAATTCTCAATAAACCTATTGAGATGACTTGACAAGTCCACCTGCTTTTAATGGTTAATTTAGGCTTTTAATCTATGCAAAATTGCTTTCTACCTTGCAGGCAATATTAGGGGAAGAGTAAGAGCTGAAATTATCCCCTGCTTTTTAAATGAACATACAGAAAGGGAACATTATATTTTGGATTAAAGAGCAGAGCAACAATAGTAAATATGCACTCTTAACCTGACATGGCTGACAGTTAGAATTTTAAGGTCAGATACTGCCGATCATCAGTAACTTTTTTATACTTCAAAAAATAATAATAAAGGCAGACGCATTTTACTAAACAATTCAGGAGGAAAAAAATCAAGTCTTTGTGGAAATAAAACTGGATTTATATGACAAGACTAGTGAAAGTAGAAAACAGATTCAAATACCCAGTAGGAGAGGGTGTGATATATATTTTAAATCTCTCTTAAGGGAGTACATTTGCAAAAACTTTCTCTTCAATACAATAATTTGTTACTCTAAAAACTATAATTTATAGTCTTAAGTGACTTTCCCCAAGAAGTATTAATTTCTTTTTTAAGTCAACTTTACTGATGTATAATTTGCATTAAATAAAATGCACCCATTTAAAGCAGTCAGTTCTTCTATAACTCAGGCTAAGTATTCCTAAAAATCACAGTGTTATACAAATTTCATCAATAAAAAACAAAAGGCCCAGGGGAAAAATAGGGTTAGGAAAACAACAGTCAAAGCCTATGTCATTGACACACTAAAAAAAACACACACACACAAAGAAGAAAAAGATATTACCTAATAAAAAGGTAGCACAACTGAACAACTTTAAAACAACTAGAACTAACAGACATTTATAGGACATTCTGCCCAACAATGGCAGAATACACATTCTTCTCAAGTACGCACAGAACATTCTCTAGGATAGACCATATGCTAGACCATAAAACAAACCTCAATAAATTTAAAAGGACTGAAATCATACAAAATATGTTCTCTGACTACCACAATTGAGTGAAATTATAAATTAGTAACAAGTAAATTTAGAAAATTAACAAAGATGTAGAAATTAAATAACCTACTACTAAATAACCAATGGGTCAAAAAAGAAATCACAAGGTAAACTGGAAAATACTTTGAGATGAATGAAAATAAAAATACAACATATCAAAAGTTATGGGATACAGCTAAAGCAGTGCTTAAAGGAAAATTTATAGTTTTAAATGGCTATATTAAAAAAGAAAAAGATATCAAATCAATCACCTAACTTTACACCTTAAAACACTACAAAAAAGAAGAGTAAATTAAATCTAAAGCAAGCAGAAGGAAAGACATACTAGATTAGAGTGGTAATATATCAAATACAGAATAGAAAAACAAGAGACAATTAATAAAACCAATACTTGGTTCTTTAAAAAGATCAATAAAATTGACAAACTTAAAACTAGACTATCCAAGCAAGAAAAAAGAAGACTCAAATTACTAAAATCAGGAATAAAAGAGGAGATATTACTACAGATGATACAAAAAAGGGTAAAAAGGGAAGTGCTCACTCTTCTAATTTTAGGATAGTTTGTGAAGAATTGTTATCAGTTTTTTTAAATATTTGGTTGAATATTTGGGGGCTGTCCCTGTGGCTGAATGGTTAAGTTCACACGCTATGCTTCAGTGGCCCAGGGTTTTGCTAGTTCGGATCCTGGGCGTGGACCTAGCAACTGCTCGTCAGGGCATGCTGAGGCAGTGTCCCACATAGCAGAACTAGAAGGACCTCCAACTGGAATATACAATGATGTACTGGGGGGCTTTTGGGAGAAGAAGAAAAAAAAAAAGAAGATTGGCAACAGATGTTAGCTCAGGGCTAATCTTAAAAAAAAAAAAAGGGGGAATACTATGAACAAACGTATGCCAAGATATTAGGTAACTTAGATGAAATAGACAAGTTTCTAGAAACACACAAACTACCAAAACTGAGTTAAGAAAAAAAAAGAAAAGCTGAATAGATCTAGATAAGTAAAGATATTAAATCAGAAATCAAAAACAACCCAGAAGTAAACCTCAGGCCCAGATGGCTTCACTGGTTAATTCAACCAAAATTTTAAAAAATTAATAACAATTTTTCACAAACTATCCTAAAATTAGAAGAGTGAGCACTTCCCAACTCATCCTATGAGGCCAGTATTACCCCAATATCAAAACCACACAAAGATGTCACAAGAAAGGAAACTATATACCAACATCTTTTATGAATGTAAAAGCAAAAATCCTCAACACAATACTAGCAAACTGAATCCAGCAATATATAAAAAGGATTATACAACATAACCAAGTGGGACTTATCTCAAAAATGCAAGGTTGATTTAACATCCAAAAATTCATTAATATAATACATGATGTCAATAGAATAAAGGACAAAACTCAGACAATCTTCCTAATAGATGCAGAACAAGCGTTTAAAAAAATTCAACACTACTTCATGATAAAAATATTCAACAAACTAAGTATAGAAAGAACCTTTCTCAATATGATAAAGGGCATCTACAAAAACTCTCAGCTAATATCATACTTAATGGTGAAAAATTGAATGTTTGCATCCTACTAGCAGAAATAAGACAAGGATGTCCCTTCTTGGCACTTCTATTCAACATTTTACTGGAGGTTCTTGTCAGGGTGATCAGGGAAGGAAATGAAATAAAAGGCATCCAGATAGGAAAAAAAGAAGTGAAACTATGTCTATTGACAGATGACATGACTTGTATACAGAAAATCCTGAGAAATACACAGTATTAAGAGTAATAATTGAGTTTAACAAGGTTTCTGTATAAAAGTGCAATAAAGAAATCAATTGTAGGGCCGGCCTGCTGGTGCAGTGGTTAAGTTCGCACATTCCGCTTCTCAGCAGCCCGGGGTTTACCGGTTGGGATCCCGGGTGCAGACGTGGAACTGCTTGGCAAAAGCTATGCTGTGGTAGGCATCCCATGTATAAAGTAGAGGAAGATGGGCATGGATGTTAGCTCAGGGCCAGTCTTCCTCAGAAAAAAGAGGAGGATTAGCAGTAGTTAGCTCAGGGCTAATCTTCCTCAAAAAAAAATCAATTGTAGGTCTATACAATAGCAATTAACAATTCAAAAATGAAATTTAGAAAATACTTCCATTTATAACAATATCAAAAAGAAGAAAATATTTATGAATAAATTTAACAAAACTGGACACTGAAAACTACAACACACCATTGAAGAAAGTAAAGAAGACCTAAATAAATGAAAGGCATCCTGTGTTCACGTATAGAAAAACTTAGTAGTACCAAGATAGTAATACTCCTCAAATTGATCTATAGATTCAACAAAATGTCTATCAAAACTCCAGCTGAGGAGAAAAGGGAACCCTTTGCACACTTAGTGGGAATGTAAATTGGTACAGCCACTATGGAAAACAGTATGGAGTTTCCAAAAAAAACTAAAAATAGAACTAGCATATGATCCACCAATTCCATTTCTAGGTATTTATCTGAACGAAATGAAAACAGGTTCTTGAAGAGATATCTGCACCCACATGTTCACTGCAGAATTATTTACAACAGCCAAGACATGAAAACAACGTAAGTGTCTACTGACAGATGAAGGGTTAAAGAAAATGTGGTATATATACACAGTGGAATATTACTCAGCCATAAAAAGAAGGAAATTCTGCCAATTTGTGACAACATGGACGGATCTTGAGGGCATTATGCTAAGTGAAATAAGTCAGACAGAGAAAGACAAATACTGCATAATCTCACTTATATGTAGAACCTAAAAAAAAACAAGAAACAAACAAACAAAAAACCTCATAGATACAGAGAACAGATTGGTGGTTGCCAGAGGAAGACGGTGGAGGGTGGGCTAAATGGATGAAGGTGTCAAAAGGTACAAACTTCAAATATAAGATGAATAAGTCCTGGGGATATACTGTACTGCATGGTGACTATAGTTAACAATATTTATTGTAAATGTGAAAGCTGCTAAGAGAGTAAATCTTAAAAATTCTCATCACAGGAAAAGAACCTTTAAATATATGTGATGATGGATGTTAACTAAATATTGCGGTAATCATTTTGCAGTATATACATATATCAAATCATTATGTTGTACACCTAAAACTAATATAATGTTATATGTCAATTATATCTCAAAAACAGAAATGTTCCACAGAACAAAACACAAAAATTCCAGTTGGCTTCTTGCAGAAATTGACAAGTTGATTATATAATTTGTATGGAAATTTAAAGGACTCAAAATAATCTTAAGAAAGAAGAACAAAGTTGTAAGAATCACATTTCCTGATTTTACAACTTACTACAAAGCTACAATAATCAGGGCAGAATGTTACTGGCAAAAAGGATAGACATATAGATCAATGGAATAGAATCAAGTTCAGAAATAAAGCCTCACATTTATAATCACTCGATTTTCAACAAGGGTGCCAAGATAATTCAATAGGGAAAGAATAGTCTCTATAACAAATGGTGCTGGGACAACCAAATATCCATATACAAAGGGACAAAGTTGAATCCCTACCTCACACCATATAATTATTTAACTAAAAATGGATCAAAGACCTAAACGTAAAAGCTAAAACTATTAATGCTCTTAGAGGAAAACAAAAATTTTAATTTTCATAACTTTGGACTAAGTAAAGGTTTCTTAGATAAGACATCAAAAACACAAACAACAAAAGAAAAAAATAGATAAAGCAGAAATCATCAAAAGTAAAAACTTCTGTGCTTCAAAGGACACCATCAAGAAAGTGAAAAGCCAGGTGATGTCAGCATCTTGGCCGAGTGAGTTGCTCCCTTTGTCTCTTCATTCTAAGTTACAACCAATAGGACATCCATTGACCAACAGAGGATTCCCTACCCAGCAAACAGGACACCTAAGAGATTCATGCATCTATATATCTGAAGATGGGTGGACTGGATCCCTGGGAGGGAGTGGAACCAGGGCAACAGCCCTCTTACCCCCAGCAGTAATGATCCAGGGTGTGAAGTGAAAACAGCAGGCACGACAGCTCACACAACTGTGAGGAGATATGGCGGGAGCAGAATAAAGAGGTGTGGCTTGCTCCCTGCCCATCTCCCAGAAGATCTGGCCCACATGCCTGCAAGTGGTCACTGCAGGGGCAGGAAAAATAGGTGTGGCTTTCTCCCTGCCCATCTCCCACTGGATCCAGCATACGTGCCTCCCCATCCCTGCACTGGCCAGATCTTTCTACCAGTGAGGACAGTATAGAAAGCCTGAAATTTTCTGGCTGGGGTGGGGTGCCCTGACCTGAGTTTCAGGACACCAACTATTGCCAAAGACGAAGGAACAGCAACAACCTCTCTTGCTTAGTCCCTGCTCCCCTTCAAAGTGGTGGCAGGTGAAATCTGTGATCAGAGGCTTCAGACACCACAGAAGAGCCAATTTCCCAGGCCCAGTAGCAGTGCCCCCAACACTTGCTCCCCAGGTCCCTAGGCCTCTGGCAGCAACAACAACCCTGTGACCCCAGCACACTTGGCAGAAGTGCAACCAGAACTCACGGACAACCCAGGAGTAGCAGCACAGGTGGTGCACAGGACAGCGGAATCCAAGCCCATGGAGAACTCACAGAGAGCCAGTGAAGGAACATGAGAGCCAGGTGACCCCGGAAACAGCAGAAGTGTTCACAGTCTGGTGACCCTGGTGGTGACACCTGAGACTGCAGCAACATTGGAAACAGCAAGGCACCAGCACCTCACAGGCACAAGCAGCACAAGGAGGGCACTGATGACACCTCTAGCAGAAGCAGTGGAGGGTGGAAAGTGCAGGCTCTCAAATACAACCAGAAGTAGCTCAGAACCAATGTAACCAAAGCTGTACCCAAATAAGAAAGGTAGTTACTACCACAGATGGGCCAGCAGCGGATCAATTCATCAAACACCATGAAGAACTACAGGAATATGGCAGAAAATAAAGAGAATGACAACTTTCCATAAACCAAACTTGAAGCAATAGACAATTACAATCTAACTAAGAATTCAAAATAGCTGTCATAGGGGCTGGCCCAGTGGTGTAGTGGTTAAGTTTGCACACTCCACTCTGGTGGCCCGGGGTTGGCAGATTCGGATCCCAGGCACAGACCTAGCACTGCTCATCAAGGCACACTGTGGTGGAGTCCCACATAAAATAGAGGAAGATTTGCACAGATGTTAGCTCAGTGACAATCTTCCTCAAGCAAAAAGAGGAAGACTGGCAAGAGATGTTAGCTCAGGGCCAATCTTCCTCACACACACAAAAATACCTGTCATAAACAAACTCAGGGAGTTACAAGAAAATTTAGAAAGACAGTTCAAGATGCTCAGGAATAAAATTAATGAACAGAAGAAGTACCTCACCACAGAGCTTGAAACTCTCAAAGAAAATCAAACAGAAATTCTGGAGATGAAGAATACAATTAGTGAGATGAAAAACAATGTAGAAAGCATAAAAAATAGAGCAGACTATATGGAGGAGAGAATTAGTGAGCTCGAAGATAGAAACCTAGAAATGATTCAGGTGAAAGAGGAGAGAGAATTAAGATTCCTATAAAATTAAGAAATTTTTTGAGAAATATCCAACTCAATTCAGAAAAGTAACATAAGGATTACGGGTATCCCAGAGGGACAAGAGAAGGAGAAAAAAGCAGAGAGCTTATTCAAAGAAATAATAGCTGAGAACTTCCCAAACCTAGGGAAGAAACTGGACATACAAGTACACGAAGCTAATAGAACTCCTAATTACCTCAATGCAAAAAGACATTCTCTAAGGCATACAATATTAACATTGTCAAAAGTCAATAACAAAGAAAAAATATCAAGGGCAGCAAGACAAAAGAAAATAACTTAGAAAGGAACCCCTATCTGGCTTTCTCACTGGACTTCTCAGCAGAAACCCTACAGGCTGGGAGAGAGTAGAATGATATATTCAAAATACTCAAAGACAAAAACTTTCAGCCAAGAATGCTCTATCTAGCGAAATTATCCTTCACATATGATGGATAAATAAAAGATTTCCCAGATAAACAAAAGCTAAGGGAGTTCATCGCCACCAGACCTGCCTTACAAGAAATAAGGAAGGTAGCCCTCCTACCTGAAACAAAAAGGCAAAGGTTTATAAAGCTTTGAGCAAGGAAATAGACAGAATCAGAAAATAGCAGCTATCAGAATAGGTTAGTAAACACTTAATTAAAACATAAAAGATAAAGGGAAAGAAAGTATCAAAAAATAACCATAACCACTTCAATTTGGTCCCAAACTCACAACACAAAAAAGAACAATTTGTGACAACAAAAACATAGAAGGGGAAGAGGATAGTGATGGAACCCACTTAGGCTAATGGAGATAAGAGGCTATCAGAAAAAGAACTATCTCATCAATGAGATCTTTTACCCAAACCACATGGTAAACACAAAACAAAAAATCAGAGCAGAGTCACAAATCATAAATAAAGAGAAAACTGAGGAAAACAACACAGAAACCCACCAAACTGAAATGGCAGACAGAGATACATGGAAAAAGAAACAATGGAAATATAGAACAACCAGAAAACAAAAGATAAAATGGCAATATTAAGCCCTCATATGTCAATAATCACTCTAAATGTAAATGGATTCAATTCATTAATCAAAAGACGCAGAGTGACTGGATGGATTAAAAAACAAGACCCAACGATATGCTGCCTCCAGGAAACACATCTCAGCTCTAAAGACAAATGTAGGCTCAGAGTGAAGGGATGGAAGATGATACTACAAGCAAATGGCAAGCAAAAGAAAGTGGGTGTAGCCATACTAATCTTGGACAAAATAGACTTCAAGACAAAAAATATAATAAGAGACACAGATGGGCATTATATAATGATAAAAGGGACATTCCACCAAGAAGACATAATATTAATATACATGCACCTAAAACAGAAGCACGAAAGTATATAAAGCAATTATTAACAGACCTAAAGAGAGAAACTGACAGCAACACAATAATAGTAGGGGACCTCAACACCTCACTTATGTCATTGGATAGATCATCCAGACAGAAAGTCAACAGGGAAACAGTGGCCTTATGAAACACTAGACCAGATGGATTTAATAGATATATATAGAATGCTCCATCCAAAAACTGCAGAATACACATTCTTCTCAAGTACACAGGGAACATTCTAAAGATAGACCATATGATGGGGAACAAAAGAAGCCTCAAATTTAAGAAGACTGAAATCATATTAAGCATCATTTCCAAGCACAATGCTATGAAACTAGAAATAAACTACAAGAAAAAAGCTGGGAAAGTCACAAATACATGGAGACTAAACAACATGCTACTGAACAACAACTGGATCAATGAAGAAATCAAAGGAGAAATAAAAAATTACCTGGAGACAAATGAAAATGAAAACACAACATACCAACACTTATGGGATACAGCAAAAGTGCTACTTAAGAGGGAAGTTTATAGCAATACAGACTTTTCTCAAAAAACAAGTAAAATCTCAAATAAACAGCCTTACACTGTACCTAAAAGAACTAGAGAAAGAAGAACAAACAGACTCCAAAGTCAGTAGAAGGAAGTAAATAATAAAAATCAGAGCAGAATAAACAAAATAGAGACTGAAAAACAACAGAAAGAATCACTGAAACTAAGAGCTGGTTCTTGGAGAAGATGAACAAAATTACAAACCCTTAGCCAGACTCACTGAGAAAAAAAGAGGGGCTGGCCTGGTGGCATAATGGTTAAGTTCACACATT